>NC_060884.1:30279355-30549355 GCF_014805685.1 Silurus meridionalis | reverse complement strand
TGGAAAATATCCAAAAAGTAATATTTAAATGATCGTTTCAGGTCTGCCAATCTTACCACGTTTGGCACAAATGATTTTAATTTTAACAATGAAATACAAGAAAATGCCAGTCTTTTTTTTTTCTAATAAAACTGGCAGATGAAATATGAATCTGGTGTGATTGACAGTGCAGGTGCTTTGAGCTCTCAGCTTGAAAGACGAGCTGATGTGGGGAATTTGCTTTCTGTCATGGTAAATGGAGACTTATTTTTAATTCATTAATCTGAAATAAAGTTTATGAACATGAGTCAGACTTATAAAAAAGTGTATATATATATATATATATATATATATATATATATATATATATATATATATATATATATATATATATATGGGTTTTGGTTTTATTGTTTTTGAGAGTCCCATGCAGTTTTCTTTGTTTCTATGCAACAAACTAGGGTTATGTAATGATATTAAGATTTACTTTGTTCAAATAATTTTAGAAATGTACAGATATGTAAATGTAAAATGAAATGTAACCCTCCTTCAGCACGAATAATCGCTTTACACACTCTCAGCAGATCTCTAGGGATTTTTTTTCCGACCTTGTGACCCAGTTCATCCCAGAGCAGTCCAATAGGATTTAAGTGCGGTGACTGGGCAGGAAATTGCAATAAAGATATCACTCCAGATGACTGTTTGCTCTCTGAATAACACTTACACAGCTTGGACATATGCTATAGCTCATTGTCTTGTTGTATGGTGAAGTCGGTTCCAATGAGCTGCAGTCCAGATTGAATTGCATGGAGTTAAAGTATGGAATGGTGGCAATGTTTTTTTTCACTATTCCTTTCACTTAGAATAATTCTTCAACCTTTCCTGCTCCAAAACAACCCCAAACCATTAAGCTTCCACTTGACTGTGGGGGTAAAGCAGTCTGATAACATCTCCCCTGTTTTCTGTCTTACACAAGTTTTTCTGTTAGAGACAAAAATGTCACATTTGTACTCATTTGTCCACAGAACTTTCTTCCAGTCATTGACTGTCCAATTCTTGTGTGTTTTTGCCTTTTCCCTAACTTGTTGCATATGAATAAAAGAGAAACGTCTCCGAATGCTAAAAACATGAAATCAAGCAACTCCACAAGGTGTCTCAAATTCATGTTTTCATTTACATACTCAAACACAGGTACAGAGAACAATTATCTCAGAAATGAATTATCTATCATATGACTTAAGGAATATATGAAGATTTGTTTCAGAAAGAAAGGTATAAATATTGGACTGCAGGTGCACACACAGACAGAGTTCCTTGTGAACTGAATATACTGAATATAAAGTATGAAATTAATAATGCACTGGACTGCTCTAATGCAAACGTGTGTACTGTTTTCCCAAAGGTTACATATTTGATAAATATCAATGCATTTATTGGCAAAATTATGCCAAATTAATTGCCAAATTAATGCATTAATGCAAATTAATGCATTTTTCTCCTCTTTTTATTCCCTCATGCCGGACCGTCGTAAAAAGCATTTCACTGCATGTCGTAGTCTGTATGTATGTGACAAATAAAATTTGATTTGAATTTGATTTGAAATTGTAATATATTTTAATTTAACCAAAAAAAGATACAAATATTTAATCAGTTATTGTTCTCTGTGTTGATATAAAAACAATGTTATGCAAACAGTCGATTTGTTCATTCAATCGCAGATCAAACATAATAGTTATCGAAAACTGCAATGTTTTGAAGAATTGCAGGTAGCTCGAGTGGAGCAGATGTTTGTGAAACTAGTCCTGTATTTTGTGCCTGTAGTGAGGATTTGTGCACATTGGTATTCAGATATCTGCTATGACTACAAACACGACAGCTATTCATACAGATGTGTATACTAAATCAGAGGCATGTCTCAGATAAATGCGATACTTAGACTTAAGCCCATTTTTCTTGCATGTATATCGATTGGTGAGTGGAGGAATATTATTTTCTGAGCCAAATATATCAAACACCAGCTACTTACCAGATGCTTTCATGTGACTACCTGCAAAGAGAAATTAAAACACCAGATCTATTCCCCAAACTCACCAATTACACATTATTTACACAATCCATTCTGCAAATATAACCATCGATATTAATAATTACATATTAAACACCAGCTAGTTACAACACACTTCCCTGCAGTGTGGACACTAACACTAGTATTTAAATAGGGAGGTGGTTGCTTAGTGGTTACGGCACTGGACTTTGTATCTGAAGATTGCGAGTTCAAATCCCAGCCTCAACAAGCTGCCACTCCTGGGCCCCTGAGCAAGGCCCTTAACCGCATAGCTGCTTAGTTGTAAAAATTAGATAAATGTAAGTTGCTCTGGATAAAAGCATCTGCCAAATGTTATAAATGTAAATATACATTAACATTATTTATATCTATCCATAAAACATCAGAATCAGCTTTACTGGCCTGAGCATACAGAAAAATGTTTTCCGGTTTGAGCAAACCAACAGGAAATTCGAGAGAAAGGAAGATTGGAGCAAATAGAGGCAATGCACATCATTGTTAGACCTAGATTTCAGAAACATTATTGCACACACTGTAACACAACTAAATGATCAAGCATAGAAAACAAAACTTGTTCGGTTTGTTGCAGAAATATATTTTCCATGTGTATGATATTAACGCAAGGTGAATACCACAAATTTGCTGCACCCAGCAATTTATACACAACTACATGCAAATACATTTATATTACATGTATAACATCAAATATTTACTCATGCCTACCTGCAACTCATACTAACAGACACTTGTTAGTTTTTTGTTACTGTCAGGGATCCACCTGCCACGCCCCCCTCGGAGGCTCTCACACTGCCTCTCTCTGCCGCCCCCCGCGGTAATCACCGACACCTGTTACTCATTCCCGTGCCCCTTTATAAGTTCCAGTTTCCACCACTCCGGCCATCGGATCTACAAAGTCATGCAAGTGATCTCCCGGATTCCCGACCCCCAGCATTCCCCGCTGGTTTGTGCTCATGGTTCTGAATCTCCCAGATCGCTAGCATTCCAATTGGACGGATTACATTTACCATTTCTGCGGATTTCTGCGGATTTCTGCGTAACTCTCCCGGACTCTGGTTTTGTTTCTGTACATCAATAAAGTATGATTGAGTTACTTCTGCTTCGTACTAGTGGTCACTGCCCTGACCGTTACCACCAGTGAATGCACACAAACCCCAAACTACTTTTAATCTCAAATACAACCCCTACCCCATAAAGCTTGGGACACTGTGTAAAAAGTAAATAAAAACAGATTGCAATGATTTTTAAATCTCATAAACCTATATTTCATTCACAATAGAACATAGAACACATATCAAATGTGGACTGGAACACGTCACAAGAACTTTGTGATGGGGCAACAAACGTCTGGAAAAAGTAAGCGTTATATAAATGAAACATTTTAAGGGTATAAATAGTGTATCTAGGAGAGTCTCAGAAGAAAAGTCGGGCAGTGCTTCTCCAATCTGTGAAAGACTTTGTCTACAAATTGTGGAACGATTTTAGAATAATGTTCATCAACATAAAATTGCACAACAGTTGAATATCTCATTATTTACAATATATACTCTCATTAAAAGTTTACAAAAATAAAAAGATATAAATCTTAATTAATCTTGGATGCCTGTAATCTTCAGGCGCTTACTGCCTTTAAAAGACGCATGGAATTCGCTGAACGGGATCATTAACACCTGCAGAAATCATTGTCTGTGAACACGGTTTGCCATGTCATCCACAAATGCAGGTTGAAACACTATAATGCAAAGAAGAAGCCATGCGTGAACATCCAAAAATGCTGCCATCCTCTCTAGACCAATGCTTATTTCAACATGTATTGAGGCAAATTGGTCAGACTAATAAAATGTTTAATTTATTTTTGAAAACTATGGACACATACAGTATCAGATAAATACGGAACAACATTCCTCTACCAAAACAACTGTTCTGCTCAGTTCCCAGATGTATATGGACAGAACATGTGATGCTGCACATTGGTAAACATAGCCCTGTCCCAACTTTTATGAGACCTGTTGCAGCAGTTCAAAATGAACCTATTTTTGCATTGAAACATTATATATTCTGATAATAATCATTTGGTATGTTTTTTTTTTTTAATTGTGAATAGAACATGGATTTATGAAATTTGTTTTTTATTTACATCTTGCATATGGTCCCAACTTTTCTGGAATTGAGGTTGTATGCAACAGTTCAGCACCATCTCCCTCCGAAATGGAGACAGAAACATTTTTCTCATTACTAGGCAAAGGAATTACACATTAGATTTAAATGTACTAGGATTCTCAGCCAAACCATCAGCAAAGATAAGAAAAAGAAGGGTGGACTTACAGTTGTGTGGTAATAATGTAAGAGATGGTGCCAACAACTGTGGCGCAATTTGTTACAATCTGATCCCTGTTCATGAACAAGCAAGAATGGCATCAGGAGTCCACAAACCAGGAACTAGAAAGTTCATGGAAGACTTGACTATTACCAGTTCAACTCATGTTCAAGCATAGTGGCTCCTGAAGGTGGTCAGGGTGGTCTTTAAGCCTTGTTTAAAGAGTCTGATGATCAGAAATGGGGAACTAACCAACACTGTGGGAGAGCGTATAAATGCGGGAAGAAGGAACACCACAACAGGTCAGGTGTAAAGGCTTCACAGCCACTTTTATTTTAGGTTTTCGTGTCTGTTTGTTTTGGTGTGTCTTCCCCCCCCCCCGATCACTGGAAAATAGAGAACACTTATTAGGTCACATTAGCTTCAGGTGAGGCAATCCCCTGCCTACCTGCTCCCGGCCCCGCCCTCCATTCACAAACCGACGCTCGGCCACGCCCCCCGCTGCCACAAACACATTAAAGTTGCTGGTTCAAGCGGAAGAAATTCCATTAAATAACAAAAAAAGAATGAAAATCTTCACATACCAAGAACAATGCAAATTATGTTACAATGAAACATCTAAGAGAAGTCGTCTACCCCTTGCAAGCAAACAAAGGACTGGCTGAGAAAGACCAACAAGTAAGGCTTGCCAGGAAAATAGAAGGCATGGATTTACCAGCATGGCCTGCTGCTAAGATTGATATGGCTGCTGACTGTGTACAAGCTGCCAATAACAATACAGAGGGAATGGAAAAGAAAATAATCAAAAAGCACCTTAGTAGGTGGCTTGGAATCCCTCCAAGCTTCACATCAATTGGGCTGTACACAAGATGTGGCCAGCTGCAACTCCCCATGTCCTCTCATGTGGAGGAGTTCAAAGTAGCCAACTGCAGGCTAGCCATGACTTTCATGGACTCTGGAGATGATTATGTTTGGGAGGCCACACACTTCCTTGCCGCTAGGTATGGTGTGCAGAGAAAAACATGTAGTCGAGATAAAATACAAATGAAAGACCATCTTCTTACCCCTCATTTCCCTAGCTGTGTATTGCAGTTCACACATACATATACTAATATTAAACAACACAACAAGACATTTTACCTATTAGATGTTTTTACACACAGAAACTGATATTTAAAAAATACCCAATGCCACAAGTTTTCATATTACTACCTGGGATTCACCCACGAAACCACTTACACAATAAACTAGATACTGTATTTACTCGTATTCCCTGATTTAAACACATTCGATTTGCCAAATGCCAACTTTCCATTATGTTTATGACCAATTCTTTATTCATATCTACACATTAAACCACACTTGCCTAATTCCACCTACAGATTACACACACAGGCAAGCATGTGTTTAAATATATTTAACAGCAGATTACATTTAGATATTAAGACTTTCTTTTTTAATGTTTTATAGCCAACAAACACCAATTAATTCCAATTTGCTGCCCAGCTACTATCTACGTTTTTAACAAAATAGAAATAAATATAAAAAAACAGATTTTTCCCCATTCTTACCCTTTTACACACAATATAATTACGAATACCTACACAAGAAATGAGCTGCTTACCGCACATCTCGCTGACCAACTCCAATTGTATTATAGAACATGTAAATACTAAACATATTAAATATTCATTTCTACCTACATGTTAAGCACCAGCTACTGCAACATAATTCCATTGTAATACTTGTGTCCATTCATACACAAACTCCAGAAACTAATAACTAGCCAATTACCATACACTATTTCCTTCCTGCTACTAATAAAAATTTACACACAAAAACCCTTGCAGGTACACTATATGGACAAAAGTTTGTGGAGACCTGACCTACATATTTTTGTTTTTAATCTTCCCCATTTGCTCTTAGAATATCTTCCACTCTTCTGGGAAGATGTTCCACTAGATTTTGAAGTGTGTTTGTGAAGATTTGTGTTCATTCAGCTACAAGGGTGTTAGTAAATTCAGGTACTGATGTAGGTAGGGTCAGGAGGCCTGGAGTGCAGTCAGTGTTTAAAAGTGTTCAATACGGTTGAGGTCAGAGCTCTTTAGCAGGCCACTGCTAAATACACTATATTTCCAAAAGTATTGGGTCACCTGGTCATGAGTATAGTATGTGATTTTTAAGCATTGCATTCCACATTTAGTCCCAATTTGCTCTTATAATTCCCTCCACTCTTCTGGGAAGATGTTCCACTAGATTTTGGAGAGTGCTTATAGATATTTGTGTTCATCAGCCACAAGGGTGTTATGAAAGGCAGGTGTAGGTGAGGAGACCTGGGGTGCAGTCAGCGTTCACATTCATCCCAAAGGTGTTCAGTAGGGACGAGAGCAGAGCTCTATAACAGGCCAATCAAGATCTTTCTCTCCAAAACATGTAAACAAGATCTTCAAGGAGCTCACTTTGTGCACAGGGGCATCGCAATGGTGGAACAGGTTTGGGTTTCCAAGTTCAAAAATTATAATTAAAGAGCATCTAATGATGTCTTGTACAATTGAGTGCCTCCTGCTTCATGGTAACAGTTTGGAAAAGAACCACATATAGCAGGAAAAGTCAGGTGACCCAATACTTTTGGCAATATAACGTGTATAACAACGTCCGACCTTATTGAGGGGCTAAACGGCGTCCACTACACGCGCCTTAGAAAGTCTCTCCTGGCTCTTTGTGTTTCGCATATATTTTATAGAAAAAAAAGCACGATCAAGGGCAGAACCATATTCAAGCCATTCATAATTCACATACCGTTCTTTTCTGAACTTTTTACCGTCCGATGATGGAAATGAAATTACTGGTTGAAATGGACTGACCAGAATACATTTTTGCAGACATTTTTAGTCCATGCAACAGATCTCACTTGTGCTGTCTCTGGAGGCTAAGCTAACCGGTCCAAATTTCAGCAATGCTAACATCGGCTCACAGCAGGAATTCTCCTCTTCTGAATGTGTGACACTTGACTGCTCAATTACCTGTCCTCCATCAGCAATATGTTTGGTTATCCAGTGTATTAGGATGCTGTCATTTAGTCCGATTGACCATCTAGTTTTCTTACATTTTTATACCAACAACGATAAACTGATGCGCAAAATAGACACAACTTATTGCTTAATTTGGCTTTATTTGCACCAAACACTGTTGAGACATGAACATATTTAAATAAAGCATATAAAACAATGAAAGAAATTCTAGGTACCTATTCAAATGTAGGCATATGTAATATTGGCCTTGTTAATGGTTTTTATCATACATGAAAATCTCTATTTAGGATTTAGTTTGTTATTAGGATGTCTGCAATAATTATTGCCGTCTCTGTAATAAAACACATCCAGACAATATTTTTTGTGGTTTGTATTGTCTGTGAACCTAGATGTTTGGGTCATGTGGTCATGTGATCATGCTCTATTTAGAACATGGTGTTCCAAAGCGACTGAAGAGGCACTAAAGTTGAGAGGAGATCCTGGTCCTAACTATCGTCAAAAGTTTTTAGAAACAGTTTAAAAAATAGAATAAAACAACAGTAGCAAGATATTTTTTTTGTTTTACTACTCAGGAAGGGGCTTTGATATATAAAGAGTTTGAGACTAAACACGAGGCAACAATCGCAAAGACAATCTCGGACATGTGCATTCAGGCACTTCTTAAATGTCTGTAATTTTCTCAGAGGAGGACGGAGAAAAACACAGACAATGCCCATCTTCACAGAAATAAATACGCAGAGGTTTGAGCACCTGTAAAATCGCAAATTACCCCAGGACCTCATGTAAATTTAATCCTGCCCATATACGGCTAATGTCTACACTAGCACTTTCTACTTCATGATTCACACTTGGCAATGGCTTTATGAGCTGGCTTTTTATCTCTTGCCTACTGCGCATCCTTGGTTATTTACTGGCCGTAAAAACGATTATATGAGTGTCGCTAGCAAATTAAGATGAATAGCTGATGTTGGCAGTAATAGCAGGGGGTATAGTACATCCACTCCATACAAGCCTACATGGAATTGTTCATTTATTAACTCTTTTATTAATTATTTTGAGGTACTGACTTACCCTTTTGAAAGTCAGACTGACAAAGGAGATAAAGAGGAGCTGGTCTATTGGAAAAATAAAACACAAACACAATGCAAATAGTGAATATATATTCATAAATTAAATGATATATTTTATTGGATGTTATTATTAATGTTATTTTTTTGTATATTATTGTAGCATATTTTAAACAAAACTTTAATGAAATAAAATAACTATTTATATAAATATTTATATTTCTGAAACTGGTCATTCACTGTGCAAGATAATGTGAATTATTGTTTGGATAAAACAAAATAATTTAAAAAAATGTAATGAAAATGGGGGGTTATTTTAGGCAAAATGACTTCTCAGAGTATTTTCCCTTTAGAATACTTAAGTAAACTTTCATTATACTTCAGTAATAACATTTAACTTTCAGGACAAATAATGGCTGTGGAAGAGGGGGCGTGGCCAAGCATTGGTTTATGAATGGAGGGTGGAGCCAAAAGTGGTAAATAGCAAGGACCGTGTTTTTTTCTCTTGCCTACTGTGCATCCTTGGTTGATTATTAGCCATAAAAATGATTATATGAGTGTCACAAGCAAATTAAGATGAATTGCTGATGTTGACTGTAATAACAGGAGGGATGGTAAATCCACTCCATACAGGCCTACATGGGATATTTCATTTATGAACTCTTTTATTAATTATTAGGAAGAACTCACTCACCTTTTTGGAAGTCATCTACTTTTTCTTTGTAATAATAATAATCTTCTTCTCTCAACTGCTCCCATTAGGGGGCGCCACAGTGGATCATCCGTCTCCATACCACCCTGTCCTCTACATCTGCCTCTTTCACACCAACTACCTGCATGTCTTCTCTCACCACATCCATAAACCTCCTCCTTGGGCTTCCTCTTTTCCTCCTTCTTGGTGGCTCCATCCTCAGCATTCTCCTACTGATATACCCCATGTCCCTCCTCTGCACATGTCCAAACCATTGTAATAATAATAATAATAGTATAGTATAAACAAATATTTGATTTAAATCAAAAAATTTAATCATGCCTAGTATATAAGTGTTTTTTTAAAAATGCTATAAAAATAGAATGAATACTGCAAAGATAAATATTTTTAATATTAATATTAAATAATATTTGTAATCAATTTTTTTATATATTATATTTTAAAAATCACATTTCAAACTAAATAAACAAACAAATAAATAAGTTAATGCCCAAAAAGAATGTTTGGATAAACAAACTCTCTGAAATGATCGATTGGCACATAATGAGCTCCGGAGCAATGCCTGAGGTGGCATTTTGATCGGAAATCTTTCTTAGGCTTTGTACGCTACAGCAGCTGACATCATCTAAAACTCATTGTTATATAATATTGGTGCATTCTGCCAATGAGCCATATCAAATTTACCATCTAATATTGTGTATCTATTTGCAAGCTGTTCAGCATGTGTCCATCCTTGCTATATATTAAAATGGAGCCGGTGTTGCTCATTATTCCCTGCATAATTTCAGCCTCAGATTTATACCATCATCCTGTTGTTGTGTTTATATGGTTGAACCCCAGGGCTTTGTGTTTTTGAGAAATTTAGAATGTACATGTTTATGGCTGGTGGTGTCAATCAAAAAGTCTGTCACTGACTTTCAATCAAAAAGTCTCCCACTGACTGCTTTTATATGTTAAAGCTTGACACATTTATAACAACTTTTTAGTTCTAGTATTTTTAGTTCAATTCAATTCGGTTTATTTTTATTTGTATAGCGTTTTTTTTTTTTAACAGTGGACATTGTATAAGTTTGTTCCTTATTATTCTAAGTTTATCCCCAAGCAGAAACTCCCTGAGAGATCAGGAGAAAATTCCCCAAATGTCCATCCTGCCAGAACCCAATATACAATAAATACTGTAAAGTTTGCTGGATTGTACTACTTCTACCCCTTTGAGAATCTTGATATTTTGGAAAAGGGTTTTAATTCAATTTAGTCCTTTTTGTTTTTAGAAAAATTGAATCTTATTAAGTTTTATATTTGCATAACTAAACCTAGCTTTTGTCATGAACATATACATAAAAGCATATTGAACATATCCAAAGAAGCTGGCATCACATTAAGAATAGGAAAAAAGAATGAAAAAACATGAGAGAAACCAGACTCAAAATGGAACCATCCTCACTTGGGTGACACCAAATGTCCATTCATTACAGTTCCATCATTGTTAAGGTGTGCAGCGATAGGTGCTTGAATGCACCCGGTGGTCCTGACCTATTATAGTAGACTGTTAATATTAATTACAGTCCAATTTCATCCTCAAAGTTCTTGAGTTGCTCAGTTAGTTTAATCCTAGCATGAAAAAGATGGTTGGTTGGTACGTGAAGGATGATAGGAATGGACAAAATGAATCTTCAGTGGATTTGAGTGAAGACACATTCTAAAGATACGCACTTGGATTTGGAATCTTCCACATAATATACATAGTCGTATAGTAGTAGCGTCCTAGTTAAATGGTGGGCTTCTAAACAAACGGTAATGAGTTTAGTTTCCAGCGCCACCAAACTGCTGCTCCTGAGCTCAGTTGTATAAATAAGTTAAGTAAGTAAGTAAAGAAAAACAATACAGTAAACTCTAAAGGGTGTCTACCTAATGCCAAAATCGTAATTCTCCCATCCTCACTGTGCAGCTAGACTTATCTGCTGATCCTAAATCTCTTCTTGACAGGTCCCATCTCCTCTCAGGGCACAAGAAAGACCTGCTTGATGACTCTTCTCTTTCCCGGTACCAAAGTAGTAAAACAAACTTCCACTTGATGTAAGTTCCAACTGATTACATTACTGATTATTATTAGTACAGCAATACTTTAATAGGCACTTTTCCTGTTTCTATATTCCCAACCAGCAGAGTTTTAGACTAATGACATTCTTACTTTGTGTCCTAACAAGCCAGTGTCATGATATGTTTACTGATAAAAACTTGAGAGCACTTTTGTAAGTTGGACATGTCCCAAATGCCATAAATGTAAATATAATGTAAAGCTTCCACTGCTGTGCCACGGTCCTTAACTCTCAGTGGCGCAAATGATATAACTGTAAGTTGCTCTGGATAGGAACATTTGCCACCTGTTATAAATGTAAATATAAATGTAATAGACATCTGCAGGATAGAATCGGTTTTGGTACTAGAATAATAAATGATATATTATAATATACAACCCCAAATTCCAAATAGTTGGGACACTGTGTAAAATGTAACTTCAAACAGAATGCAAATCTTATCAACTTCTTCCTTCTTCTACACTATTTATACCCAATCATCTTATTGGCCTGGTGACAATTAACATAATTAGTTGCAAAAGTGTTTAATTGTAATAACACTATTTTTTTCCAGACTTTCGTTGCCTCGTCCCAACTTTTTTGGAGATGTATTGCAGTCATCAAATTACAAATTATCTTAAAAATGACATTTTCTCAGTTTAAAGCTTTGATGTTTTCTATGTTTTATTGTGAATAAGATATATGAGATTTGCAAATAATTGTATTTTGGTTTATATTTAAATTTTACACAGTGTCCCAATTTTTTTTATTTATTTTTTTTATTTGGGGTTGTATAATTAATCTAAATTATTATTAAAATAAAATGATATTTCACATTGTTATTACTAAACTTCTCAACCTGATATGAGTGGCAACTGTTCCTAATAAAGTCCTGGTTGATATTAACAAGTATATGCTGTCTCTGTAGTGGGACACATGGTGCTGCTTGCCTGGGCTGTGAAGCACAGAAATGAGAATTGTAAGCTGTCAGTAATCAAAATGTTACATCCAGTAGCAAAATCCCTTCTTATTCCATGGAGGTCCATGAAGGAGGATTATGGTGCAGCTGTTCTGTTTCTTTTTGTTTAAGGCTTTATGTAATATTCTGACATTATTTCTCCATCACTTACATAAAGTTGATATGAGGACACAAGGTCTGTAGATTTCTTCTATTAAAAGACTTGGCACAGCTTATAGCAAGCTTATGAGTGTTTATTGACTTATATTAACATTACTGTTTCTGGATACTGAACCCAGTTTTCATTTCAATGAAGATTATATACAGTACAGACCAAAAGTTTGGACACACCTTCTCATTCAAAGAGTTGTCTTTATTTTCATGACTATGATAATTGTAGATTCACACTGAAGGCATCAAAACTATGAATTAACACGTGGAATTATATACATAACAAAAAAGTGTAAAACAACTGAAAAATGTCATATTCTAGGTTCTTCAAAGTAGCCACCTTTTGCTTTGATTACTGCTTTGCACACTCTTGGCATTCTCTTGATGAGCTTCAAGAGGTAGTCACCTGAAATGGTCTTCCAACAGTCTTGAAGGAGTTCCCCGAGAGATGCTTGGCACTTGTTGGCCCTTTTGCCTTCACTCTGCGGACCAGCTCACCCCTAAACCAACTTGATTGGGTTCAGGTCCGGTGACTGTGGAGGCCAGGTCATCTGGCGCAGCACCCCATCACTCTCCTTCTTGGTCAAATAGCCCTTGATGCCTTCAGTGTGACTCTACAATATTCATAGTCATGAAAATAAAGAAAACTCTTTGAATGAGAAGGTGTGTCCAAACTTTTGGTCTGTACTGTACTTATATACTTATTCATCCAGACAGACTGTTTGGACCCGAGCACACTAAGGTACAACGATTATTGTGTAATAAGTTTGTCTGTATGTGCCACTTAAGGCAATACAGCATATTGGCCCCAAAAAAACCCAACCCAAAAAAAAAAAATATATATATATATTTTTTATTTTATTACATCTATTTTGCAGCAACAAACAGACCCACTAAAATATCAATACATTGCAAGAATGAATTATTATTAATGTTTTGTGGTCTACTGGTTAGGATGCGGCGCTCTCACCGCTGCGGCCCGGGTTCGATCCCCGGTCAGGGAACCAACCCCAGCCACTCTTAGTGCCGGTCCCAAGCCTGGATAAATGGGGAGGGTTGCGTTAGGAAGGGCATCCAGGGTAAAAACGTGCCAAATCAAACATGCGAATGGTCCACTGTGGGGACCCCTAATGGGAGAAGCCGAAAGAAAGTTTATAGTGCTTTTAGCAATTACAATGCAGGATTACAGAAATAGATTACCAATATAAATAAATATTTAAATATTGAATATAAATATAAAATTCAGTGGTGTAAAGTAAGTAAATGCACTTTACTTGAGTCATTTTTGTCTACTTTCTAGTTTTACTGAGTATGAAAGTTATTACCGTGACCACTTGCATCTTGCATGGAAGCTTTTTTCTGTGAAACTTTTTATATCCAGCAGAAGAAACCATATGATTATCGCCATTTTATTTTATATGTACTTTTTTCATTCTGGTGTTTTAAAGAGGCTGTTGTGTGGACGGTTGATGCAGTGTTTAGTGTACAATATAATTTGTATTGTAAGAAATAAAACCTCACAAATCAACAGTTTTTGGCTTTTCACTAACGTGTCAGTGTTGAGGACTAGTGCATCTTTGAGCTGACGTTCAATACAAGTCGAATACTCAAGTATTGTTCAAATCAGACACTCGACTTTTACTCAAGACATATTTGAATTGGTGAATTAACTTGTAATTCCTTAAAGTGTTATTATTATCTAAGTTTCTCATAAACATTATTGACATCTCACTGTTCTTTCTTTCTTTCTTTCTTTCTTTCTTTCTTTCTTTCTTTCTTTCTTTCTTTCTTTCTTTCTTTCTTTCTTTCTTTCTTTGTCTTGGTGAATATTTTTCTTCCCAGTTTCTTTCCCTTTACACTGTTACCAACTATACACTTAAGATTTAAATTAATATGATTGATTCATGCCTAATAGTGCACCTATCTATCTATCTATCTATCTATCTATCTATCTATCTATCTATCTATCTATCTATCTATCTATCTATCTATCTATCTATCTATCTATCTATCTATCTATCTATCTATCTAATCCAATATAAGGTCCCTCATGATAACCTACTCAAGCTGTACATGTTATATATTATGTGAAACTATATAGAACAACTTTAATCTAAAAGCAATTTATTTGAAATCCCCAGTCAGTAAGTAAACTCAGATCTCAGTACAGGGCCTGAGGCTGCTCTGCTTCACTGTGTAAAAACAGCACTGTGTCCAAAAAAAACTCTCTTCTCTCCTGACTGTTTTCTACTCTGCAACACTGCAAAATCAAGGAGCCCAGATAACAAAATCAGTAACTGAAGCTTGTACTTTAAATGCTTCATCCTGATTCTGCTTTTTATATAAATCCAAAAATATTTACCTAGTGTGCAGTTTACACAAAGAAAATTATTTTTGCTTACTATATATATGAATGATGCACTGTGGTCCAGTCGTTTTCTTTGAGTGATCAAGTGAGTATCAGGTTGGTTTTGCCAATTGCAGAAAACTGCACAAACCTCTTTAGT
Source organism: Silurus meridionalis (assembly GCF_014805685.1). Classification (NCBI taxonomy): domain Eukaryota; kingdom Metazoa; phylum Chordata; class Actinopteri; order Siluriformes; family Siluridae; genus Silurus; species Silurus meridionalis. The sequence goes on along the minus strand of NC_060884.1, from coordinate 30,534,451 downwards.
AAGTCATTGTAGCTACACATAGCACAAAGGTTCAAAACCTAAACCCATCCTTCAAGCCTCCTTTCAGGTATCTCATATAGATTCACTGTATTTCCCATTAGTCTTTCATGAACCCTGTGATGTAAACCACAGTCCAGAGAGGTCTATTGCAACTAGGTTGATCCAAGGCAAGGCATACAGAGAGTTGGCTAGCTCTAATTGTGTGCCACCTCATGAAAATATAAGATGCTGACCCCGCATGGAACCTAAGGAATCTGGAGGTTGCACCAGCTCCAGATCCAGTTGTGTTCCACCTCATTCAGATTTCAGACATTGGACTTCAAGAATAAACAACCACTTAAACAATACAAAAAAAACATTCTACATATGCTGTTTCTCCATCAGTAAACATTTAAAGGCTCAGGCATGAAGATGTTGGTGTTGAATCTATAATGATATCTAAATAAATAAGCTAATTTATTAGTCCCTTAGGAGCTCCTGGTTCCACAACTTCATCTGACTGTAGACTATAGAAAGGAGATTACTCATAATCACACACTCCAGGGCTCATGATATTTCTCACTCTCCAGTGTTATGTTTTAATCATTTATAATGACATTCTTGGTGTCACCCAAATAGGGATGAGTTCCCCTTTTAGAGTCTGGCTCCTCTCAAGGTTCATACCATCCATAAGGAAGTTTTTCCTTTGTCACCGGTTTGTTCATCTGTGATAAATAAATCAATTTAAATAGAAGTAAATTTTGTTCTATAATTTTTACATTCTGTGAAGCTGCTTTAAGACAATGTCCATTGAGAAAAGTGCTATAGTAATAAACTTCAATTGAATTAAACTTCTGATTGGAAGGTTGTGGGTTCAAATCCCAGGACTTCAAAGCTACCAGGCTTGAGCAACTCTCAACTGCTTGGTTGAATAATCTGGATAAGGGTGTCTATTGAATGTAAAACTATGAGACTGGGATGAAACATGAAAAAGACCAGAAATGTTGTGAGAGTGGTAATGCCAGTATGGGATTTGGGACCACAGCTCACAAAGGAGAATGGGTTTCCACATACCTTTACTTGAGTACACAGAGCTAATCAGCGATAATCACAAATATTCCTCATTATCAAAAAAAAATCTCTAATGGTTGCTGATCTTTAATTCTATTTTGTTTTTCCATTTCAAACTCCTGCATTTTTATGTGTACTGGTTTTCAAATTATTGCTTGGATCGTGTTTATGTTTCGGATCATGGATTTTAATAAAGATGTTTAGTGAGCCTCATTTATCAAGCTGTATATGAATAGATGTCGAGAAGGATTTCACTGTTAGTTTAAAACGCTTATTTATTTCAGTCTTCAGGTATTTGGTCACACTATTTTAGACTTCCATACACCATGCAAAGGAAGCATTTTTTCGCAATGTATTTCCCTTTTTTACATTTACATTTATTGCAGATGCTCCTATCCAGAACGACTTGCAGTTAGCTTTTTAAACAACTGAGAAGGTAAGGGATAAGGGCCTTGTTCAAGGGCCCATGAGTGGCAGCTTGGTGGTGCTGCGATGTAAAATGTTCACCACTGAGGTACCCCCACCCTTTTTGTCTGAGAACAGTAGTCAGGTAAACATCAACTTGAATGGGATTAGAGGTTATGGATGATCAGAAAGAGTCCAGATTGACCCTGCTGTGATACTCTAGTGCATTCTGGGAATTACTACCATGGAAACCATGTCTGCATCCTAGCCTGAAAATGGCACAGCTGATTTATATTTAGTTACATTCCTAAAACTCAATCAAAAGCAATTTTGCCATTCAGTTATCTCTGCAAGCATTTTCTTTGATTGAGGTTTGTGCACATGACTAAATATCAGCTGTTTTATTTTGGACTAAATGACAAATATAAACATATACAAATAAGTCCAGAGAACATCAGTACTACTGAAACATTTGTAAATAAAGCAATAATTTTTTGTTTGTATTAGGGGTCTAATGGTACATGTATTTTTTTACCGAACAGTCTTGGTACAGTGGTTTCAGTTCGGTGCACATGTGCGGAACATAGTTAAAACCTGAGTTCCCCTTAAGGAACTCAAGCTGCATCAATGCCTCCACGTTATCCAAGCTCTGAGTCACATGTATAATCAGTCCAATGGAAAGTGCAGCATCACCGGCAGGGTCGACCACATGACCATGAAGTTTAAATGCGCAAGGAGTGAAACCAGCACCTTGTGTTGTTCAGGAAGCGCTCTGTGTGTGTTGGAGGCAGGAGAGTTTTTTCCTACTTTCGAGACAAACCGAACCTAGTACTTTGAAAGCGACGAAAGAAAACGAAGCATTGCTTTCGTCCCTGCATTCCTATATCACGGAGGGGATATGCACAAGCTATGTGCACCATGGCTGACAGGTTTCAGGAGGCCAAAAAGCAGTCAACGGCATTCCATCGATTCCCACGTCCCCCCGTAGGGCTACTTGGGCGCAGCCCCCACTACAACCTGGCACCTCCCGGCATCGTAAGGTGCAAAGATGGTGTGTTGCAATGTGCTCGAGGCCTAAGCTCTGGAGATGACAGATCTGAGGACCGTGATCTTCAATTAAAGCACTTTGGCCAAAAGGTCCTGATGCAGGACCACTTGGGGACCCTGCTGGGAAGGGGCTCTGTGCACCTCTCTATACGGTGCCCGCCCCCACCCCGGCGCCTCACTCTCGGTGGTTCAGGGTATGGCCAGCTTTAGCGAAGCGAACTGTTCTAGGTGTGCCAGAGGTCAGTCTTGAGCGACTGATTCCCTTAAGAGACTATCTGGCCAGTATCAGCCAGTACTTCATAGTTCTCAAAAAGGACGGTGGGTTGTGTTCTATACTGGATCTGCGTCAGCTGAACCTCTTAATTTTGGGACTTTAAAACCGTGCCTGTACACCTTTACACTCGCGTTGCTCCAGGGAGTTTTGGAGAGAGTTTGCCGGGACGAACATCTGCGATGGCCCTCCGAGGAGAGGTCAGAAATATTGCTGCCTTTACTGCCTTGTCCTCTGGAGTTTCCCTGCAGGACATTTGCAACACTGAGGGCTGGTCGACTCTGCTGACCTTGTCAGGTTTTATAGCCTCGACAACAGTGCCACGCCTGACCGCTCTGTCCTTCGCTCTAGCTGTGCCTGTCCACACTAGGCAGGTATTGGTCAGTGTAGCTTGATTGGACTCTCATTCCCAAAGCATTTGTGATGCAGCTTGAGTTCCTGAAGGGGAACATCTCCAGGTTATGTATGTAACCATCATGAACATATTCAGTGTTTAGTTAAATTCAATTGATTTTTATTTGTATACCACTTTTAATGTTCTTTATAAGTGTACGTTTGTCCTTGATGAGCAAGCTGGTGGTGACTGTGACAAGAAAAAACTCCCTGAGATGGCATAACGAACAATCCTTGAGAGGAACCAGACTCAAGAGGGAACCCGTCCTCATCTGGGTAGCACCGAATGGCCATTTATTACAGATAAACGATGTTAAGGTGTGCAGTGATGGTGATCAGTCAGTGCAGCACACTGTTGGCATTAACTACAGTCCAAATGCAAATCCTGAAAGCTCCTGTTCTTACTCCGTAATTTTATGGATCCCCAGGGCGTTGATGAGAAACCAAGTGGCCTCCAATCGAAAAGAACACCATCCAGAGGCAGGCCATGACAAAGTGGGCAGATCCGAGGAGGAAAGAGGGGAACGAACACTGTTCACTGGAACCTCAGGAGCATGTTGAACTGGAGAGAGAGAGAGAGAGAGAGAGAGAGAGAGAGAGAGGGAGGGAGGAGGGGTGACAGGAAGAGAAGGATATGGATTATTATATGTCCTTATTATTGTATGAAAGTTAAGTACTCTGTGCAGTTGTGACTCTTGCAAGCTTCGCTATGGCAGCATAACTAAAAGGGAGAACCAAAAAGTAAAACAGACATTAGGGATCTTTGGGATAAGAGACGACACACCACACCACCGTCAACAAACCTGAGTGAATGTGTGCAAACAGTGCAGACAGACAACACAAGACAGTGTGGGACAGATACATAAAATACAAAATAGAGCTGACCAGTAAACCTATTGTGTACAGTAATGTGCAATAGAGGATTATAAACAAGAGTGCATTTCTAAACATAAATACAATGTAGTGCAAAAACTACTGTAGCAGCAGTCGATAGGTGCAAAAAAAAGCATGTAACAGTATAATATGATTAAATATAAATATAATATGGGTGGTCAAATAGATTGAGATGAGTAATGAGTGTGTGTTGAGTTCAGGTTGTATAGTTTAGCAACAGTGTAGTGTGTGTGTGTGTGTGTGTGTGTGTATGTGTGTTATGTAGAGTTCAGTTTTGTGTGTTGAGGAGCCTGATGGCTTGAGGGAAAAAACTGTTGCACAGTCTGGATGTAAGGCCCGAATGCTTCCCTGATGGCAGGAGGGTGAAGAGTGTGTGTGAGGGTTCTGTGGGGTCGTCCAAAATGCTGTTGGCTTTGCGGATTCAGCGTGTGGTGTAAATGTCCATGATAGATGGGAGAGAGACTCAGATGATCTTCTCAGCTGTTCTCACTATCCTCTGTAGGGTCTTGCAATCCGAAACAGTGCAGTTCCCAAACCAGGCAGTGATGCAGCTGCTCAAGATGCTCTCAATGGTCCCTCTGTAGAACATGGTCAGGATGGGAGGAGGCAGATGGGCTTTCCTCAGCCTTCTTAAGAAGTAGAAGTGCTGCTAGGCTTTCCTGGTGATGGAGCTGGTGTTGAGTGAACAGGTAAAGTTCTCCGCCAGATGTACACTAAGAAATCTGGTGCACTTATATACACATCTGTATTACCCAAAGAGGTCTTACAAATATAAAGTATTTTATTGATTTTTTCCATTCATTTAATTCTATTTAATCGATTAAATTTATGCTAATTTAATTGATTACTCAATTGAATCAATATAATAGTTTTTTCGATTAATTAGATTTGATATGTTATAAAATAGTAAATGTTGATGTTCACAAATGGTAATAATAATAATAAACTGTGTTAATAAAAAATGACAAGCAATTTTATCCTTTGCATTTATTCCTTTTAACTGTTTCGAAATTGGAATCGATGTACGTACCAAACCGTGAATTTTGTGTGCCGTTACACCCCTAGTTTGTATGCATTGTGTCAGTACCGGATTCAAGCATGGCTCCCATGGTAGTTATTTCCCAGGGTGTACCACTAAATCACAGCATGGCCAATCCAGACTCCATATCTAATAATCCACATTTCTATTCCATTGATGTTGATGTTTATCAGAATACACATCTCACACTCCTGAACTCATCAGGAACATACAGTACAATTGCAAAGTTTTGGTCTAAATTTACTTAAACATTACCAAGCTTTTGTATTTTATGCATCATCTCTGGTTTTGATTTATTCTGGTTCTTGTTCTGGTTTTTAGTTATGTTTTTATTATTCCAATTCTGCCTTGAAAGTCAATTTGTTCAAACTGTTTGTTCATCACAAGTCTCTGTGTATATACTGGGGTTTTTTTTGTGACCTTGGATTTGTTCGATTTTTGCAATAAAGCCTCCTTGCACTTGCAAATTTCTCTGCCGCCTGACAGTTTGGTTTGGCCTACAAAATAAATTACAAAAAAATGTACTAAAAGGCTGATAAACCAAACTCACAGACCAGATCCACTGCAGACTTTTTTTTACTACATTTGCAAAAGTCTTTGTACAGCACAAAGCAAAGATGTGCTACTTCCTGACAATAGCTATTCTCTCCAGGGCACAGCTTAATGTCCCCCCCATGTTCCCTAGTCATAGATTCTCTCTTTATTAGAGAACGTCCAAACATGGGAGACATTTTCATCCGTATTTTGTCTATATTTCGTCCAGAATGTAAGCAAAACCCAAACAATGATGAAAGAGATATTTCTCTACAAGGCCATCAAGCATTTCCAAATATTTGTGGTGGCTCCATGCGATAATAAAGGCCGCCTTTCATTTGTCACCCTTCCAAATTCTGGATCACACTGTGTTATTGCATGTCTAGCTTCTTTTAAACTTGAGACCTTTTCATCCATCTTACTATTGCGAACACCAGAGGCATGGGGTACGTAATCAATGCAGGGTCACACTTTGCTATCCTGTCCCCTCCAAAAGTATGAACTGTTGATGCCTCGGAGATAGATGGTCATAATGTCTCTAAGAATGTGAAATAATGCCTGGTGGAAAATTGAAGGCACAGTGTCTGAGCTGGTGCATAGGCAATTTGACTCCCCTGGTCTTACCTTTATGATTATGCCTCTGGGAGAGCTTATTGGATGTGGTTGGGCCATGGAATGTGTCATTGCTTTGAGAAAGATATTAAGATATTAGTTTTAGCATTTTCACCATTGTGGTCAAGTCAAAAATCTTTTTATTGTTATTTCAAACATATATTGCTGACGAAGTACAAAGTGAAATGAGACAACGTTCCTTCAGAACCCTGGTGATACATAAAACAACATAAAGCTACATAACAGAACACATAGATAAGGACTAATGTAAGTTATCCACGCCACATGGAGCAAATCGTGCAGAAGACAAAAGACAGACAATACAAGACAAAAACACAAAATAGCGCTGACTAGTATACTTACTGTATAATCTCATACAGTACATTGTGCAAAAAAGAGAACTGTAAACAAGAGTGTACTAGTAAACATATACACATACGGTGTTGTAAAGCCTGTCTATCACAAACTTTACATTTCAATATCCCAGTCATCCTTGTAATCATCATTTATTAACAACTCAATAAAGAGTTCTAAAACAGGCATGTTTTTGACTTGTAGTAAGTTAATACCAGAGGGGTTCAGCACCCCCAAATATATCATGTGCAAACGTGCAATAATTTACATCCGACTTAAATAGGAATTCAAAACAGTAACAAGGGCCAGCTCTTAGCACCAGCTTAGCACCAGCATCGCCAACCATTTTCCAACCCTGTCACAAACCATCACTGTCATCTGAAAAGAAAAAATCACAGCCACCTGTCTGGCGTTATCTGTTCAGCGTGCATGCCGCCAGTATTTCAAAGCTAATGCTATGCCATTCATAAAGGACATGAGGCTGAAAACTGCCCCACTCACCCCAAAAAACAGAAATACCTTTAATACTATAGTAGTTGCAGTAGTATTATAGTGGAACACTTACGACAGGGAATCTGTTGTCCAGCACAGTGATAAGCTGACATTTACCTACATCTAGTATTTCCATAACAGTATTCTAAATATATATATATATATAGTATAATAAAAATATATATTGCAATGAACGTCTAAAATGGTTAAAAAACATCAAATCAGCAAATCAAACACATGCATTTACCACATAACTAATTAGTTTGGCTGATTTTCCCAGTCTCTCACGGAGAGCACGATAGACTAAAAACTTATAGGGAATTGTTTTTATCGAGTTTTATGTTGAAATAATAAAATGTATTAATAAAACTACAATTATTAATTATAAACTGAAGTAAAATGTTACCATACAGTACTGTATACATAAAATAGCATTTTTGGGGTGGCGTCCGTTTACTGTTTTTTTTTTTTTTTTTTCGTTTATCGCGGGCAATAAACGAGATTACTGTACATTCAATGAGGTTAAAACAGAAGTAATGGAGGTGACACTATCCTTATAGATTTATATTAAAATAAGAGACAATATTTAATCATCCTTATTTCTATCTCCATGTCAATCCTCTTCTCTCCCTCTCTCTTTTTTTATTCTCTCTCACTCTCTCTCTCTCTCTCTCTCTCTCTCTCTCTCTCTCTATCTGTCAAGTTGATCCTGAGGTACTGTACCAGCGACCAGTGTTTCTGTCCCTTTCTTCTTCTCAGATCTGCCTGGTTTGCTTTCGCATCAACAGCCTGGGGATCTATGAGATTACTAAGAAACACATTAGCTTTGAGGATGGATCTAGTGTCAACAATCTGCTACAATAGCTCAGGACCATAGGTTGCATTTAATCACTTATCACTGCACACCTCAGTAACAATGATACTATAATGAATGGACATTTGGTCGCACCAAAATGAAGATGGGTTTCCTTTTGTTGCCTTCTGGTTCCTCTCAAGGTTTCTTCCTCATATCATCTCAAGGATTGTTTTTCTTGCAGTAGTCTCCACTGGTCGGAACAAACTTACAATTATAAGAACCAAATTTATACATTATTATTTAATTACTGCTTTATCTCTGTAAAGCTGCTTTGATAGAAAGTCCATTTTTCAAAGAGTAATACATATAAAAATGAACTGAATCAAACTAAAATATTGGTACAGCACATATTCAATCTACAATACATTCATCAAAAAGTGTGTGGGGGTTTTTTCAGAGTAGACCCAATATTTTTTTTTGTTTCAGGACATGGCTACTAACTCCAAATCGACCCACAAAACACAGCACTATAGAGCGAATAAGCAACATAAGCCTGATGATTGCACTGAACTGAACTCAAGAAATTGTAGTCAGAATCGCGTGTGGTTTCAAACCCAGCTGCTCTGGCGGTGGCCTTATTAAAGTTTGGCATTTTCGGTGCTCTTTTACCTTTGAATGACTCAGCTGGTCCACTTCTTAATCTTCTCTCTCCGAGGCGCACTGCTTCAGAGGTCAACCAGAACGGCGTGATAAGATGGCGATCCGGCACGACCAACCGAGGAGAGAGAAAAAGAGGGAGAGAGAATGAGAGAAAAGTCAAAGCGCAAATGGAAATAGAGTGATGGAAAGCAGGCGAGAGAGAGTCGTGTCTCCTGTTTCTATCGTTCGCTGTGTATCAGTGCGGTGCAGGAGGCCGGCCAGTTCGGCCCACTGTGGCGTCTGAATAGTTGTGAAGGACAGATAAGAGCAAGGCGACTTTGTTCTAGAGACAGAAAGGCTAGACAAAGTCTCCCTTTACCCCACCTATGATGCTGATTCCTACAGGGGAAGACAGGATTAACCTCTGCTTTGCCCAGATTCAGACCAACTATATAGATTTTATGACTAACTCTTAAATGTATTTTAAATAACCAATATATCTCATTTTCATTTGATTGATTTTAGCCTTTCGCTTGTTCTGAAAAGACTAATAAGAGAAGGGAATGGCACAGGGCCTAAAATTACCACTTAGGTTCAGACAACAACAAAATACAGACATATTATTTGCAACTTAGCTGATTTTGAAAGCATTGATTCTTTTTTTTTGTTTGTGCTATTTTTTAATTAAACAAATGTAAGGAGGCAGCACAGGTTTGATCTTAAGCTTAGGTTACTGTTTGCATCGTTTTGCATTAGTTTTCTTCAGGGTTGTCTGGTTTCACCAATCGACCACAAACATGACACTGCTAATACTAAATGCTGTGAATGTGTAGTGATGGACGAAGAACACAAACCACATAGTTAAGTTAAAGTCAAGTCAAGTCAAGTCAAGTCAAGTCAAGTCAAGTCAAGTTTATTTCTATTGCGCTTTTCACAACAGACATTGTCTCAAAGCAGTTTACAGAAATCAGTCAAGGTGAATGGTGTGCATTTATTAAGGAAAAACTCCCTTAAATATTATGAGGAAGAAACCTTGAGAGGAACCAGACTCAAAAGGGGAACCCATCCTCATTTGGGTGACATCAAGAGTTTGATCAAAAATCTTTCAACAATACAGAACACTGGAGAGTGAGAACTAACATGAGCACTGGAGTAGAAGGTTATAAGTAAATGTTCTTTCTACAGTCTTTATGGTTATAAAACTAGGAGCTACTGAGCTCAACATTTGTGATCATCACAGATCCAGCACCAGCTTCTCCATGCCAGAGCCTTTAAACACTCCAGGAGGTCCAATGTCAAATCCAATTGGCACTGGTACATCCCTAGATGGTACGAGTTCAGCATCTACTTCTTCAAAGGTCCATAATCTTCATGAGGTGGGATGTGACTGGAGCTGGCCAAACCTCAGGAAGGGGAGCGAAAGAGAAGCAGTGGAGAGAAATTAGCATAGCTGCTGTTCATGATATTAACAGCACAAGTTGATAATGTGCATGTGATCATATGTTCTGGAGCACAAGGTTATGAAGTGAGACGTATGTTATATGTAGGCTTTGCTAAAAATATACGTTTTCCTTGTTACTGTCCACCTCTGCGAATGTGTGTGGTATCCCACTAAGCCAGTCTTTTCCATAAAGAGCCAGTGTGGGTGCAGGCTTTCATTCCAACAAAGCAAAGGAATTTAATTAAAACCTGCACCCACATTGGTCCTTTGTGGAAAAGATTGGACACTACTGTCACTAGTGTTTTTCTGCCTCACTCTCATTGTTCCTTGAATAGGATCTGGATTGATTGAGCAGGATAAAGTAATGCTAGAGATGAATGCATAAAGAAAAGCACATGAAAGTTGGACAGTAAAAGAAATGTATTCATTGTTTCATGTGGATGTCTTGTTTCTATCAAATTCTACAACATTTTTCGCAAAAAATATGTCTGGAATTTGGGTATGTAATTCTGTCATTTTCAAAAGCAGTTTTATTTACTGTTTATCCTCCATTTCGTTCGAATTTTCCATCGTTTTGGTGAGCAAAGAGAATATTGACTTCTTCTTCTTCTTCTTCTTTCGGCTGCTCCCATTAGGGGTCGCCACAGCGGCTCATCCGTCTCCATACCCCCCTGTCCTCTACATCTGCCTCTTTCACACCAACTACCTGCATGTCTTCCCTCACCACATCCATGAACCTCCTCTTGGCCTTCCTCTTTTCCTCCTTCCTGGTGGATCCATCCTCAACATTCTCCTACCAATATAACTCATGTCCCTCCTCTGCACATTTCCAAAACATCTCAATCTCGCCCCCCTTACCTTGTCTCCAAAACGTCCTACATGCGCTGTCCCTCTAATTAACTCATTTCTTATCTTGTCCATTGTTGTTTCTCCCAAAGGAAACTTTAACATCTTCAGCTTTGCTACCTTCAGCTCCGCCTCCTGTCTTTTACTCAATACCACTGTCTCTAACCCATCCAACATCTCAGGTCTCACCACAGTCCTATAAACTTTCCCTCTCACTCTCACAGATACTCTTCTATCACAAATCACTCCTGCTATCACTCTTCTCCACCCACTCCACCCTGCCTGCACTCTTTTCTTTACTTCTCTAACACACTCTCCATTACTTTGCACTGCTGACCCCAGGTACCTGAACTCCTCCACCTTCTTCACCTCTTCTCCCTGCAACCGCACCCCTCCACTGCCCTCCCTCTCATTCACACACATGTACTCTGTCTTACTCCTACTGACTTTCATTCCCCTTCTCTCCAGCAAGTACCTCCACCTCTCCAGGCTCTTCTCAACCTGCTCCCTCCTTTCACCACAAATAACAGAAAATTGACTAAACTCCACAAATTATGTTGCAGAAACGTGTTAATGTCCTGCCAGTTTCCAATTGAATTAAACCAAGTCTTTGATCGTCTCCTATTTACAATGTAAAACAAGACCAGGTAAGTTTACACTTAAACCTCTTACTACTTTACCTGTTGAGAAAATCTTTTTTGGTCATGTTTTGTCCTGCAGTGTGAAACGAAGGGCAGCCTCAAGGTTAGTCCATGTATTCCTGTCAGCTCAGCTTTTTGTGTGACATTGCTTTGATCCATTTTCGTTCTTTTCCCCCTGAGCTGGCAGGATTGTGATGAAGACCCCCCGTGCTGCTCAGCATCCGTTTAAACAGCGTTTGTTCTCCACCATATGGTCCACAATGTGGCTCCACCACACCTTAACACCAGTTGTCAGTTATTAGCAGATTGGGCAGAGGACGGACAGTGTGTGTGTGGCCTGAGTGTGTTGGTAGAGCAGGATTAATCATTACAGTGCATCTGTGCTAGCAGCAGAAGCGTGGCATGATGCCTAACCGCTGCCCTCGTTTTCCGCTCTGGTGGCTGCGTAATGACATGCCCTTTAACTTCACATCCTGTGCGATGATCGGGCTTAATCGTGACCTGAACCCTGTGACATGACATAAAGACACCATAATGGAGGAAAAAAAAAAGCAAGAAACAAAGAAAAGGTCAATCTGCCGTCATGGGCTACATGTGAATATGGAAATAGGAAACTTGGGTTGCAGAACTGTCGAAAACTGAAGCACAAAGGTCAATAAGGTGGATTTTTTTAGGGTAACTATAATACATTTTTAAACCACATACAGACCATATTGTTTGGTGATGACAGGGGCAACGGAGGAATGGTAGGGTAAAAAGAAAAGGAGAAAGCCAGGACAATATGTGTAAAAGCAAGCAATCAAAAATACATAAACTCATTAATCAAAAAGTAAAATGAGAACTAAAGTTTCAGTAATGCTAATCACAATCAGCACCTCATTATTTGTGTAATCCAGTGGTTCTCAAACATTATCTGCCATTCCCCACTCTTGAGGGGGGTGGATTTTCAAGCCCCACCTGTCCTCCATCACCCCAAAAAAAAGATACGTTTGAAAATGTCTAATTTATTGAAATATTAAGTTCTAAATCATTTCCAAATATCAAGTTCAAAAATAGAGAAAATAAAAGTGTTCAGTGCCCTTAGTGATGTTTTAATTACAGGCGTTCATGACGTGTTTGTCAGTGGTTGCTTTGAGTGTATGAACTTTATTTTTAATAGAGAAAATCATAAATGAAGACTAATTAAGAAGACTGTATAAAAGAAAAAGAAAAATCCTGCTGTTCATTGTGCCTCACCTGTCATGTCTTTATTCCCCACACTTTTAGAACCACTGGACAAACATCTCAGGTGCTCTGATAGCACATAGGCAGTTGAGGCAGATCCTCAACAGATATGTAACTTTAAGGATGGAGTTTGACTGTAATTAATAAAAACAGTGGCTGAGGACCAATTGAACAGTTTTGCATTAAACGTCATCACTGCACATCTCAACAGTGATGGTCCTGTAATGAATGGACATTTAGTGTCACCCAGATGAGGATGGGCTTCCTTTTGAGTCTAATTCCTCTCAAGGATTCTTCCTCCTGAAGTCTCAGGAAGTGTTTATCCTTATATCCACTAAAAATATACATTCTTCTACTGTAAAATCTCTGTAAAGCTGCTTTGAGACAATGCTAATTGTCTCAATTTTAATTAACATATTAATGGTGGGCTAGTGGTTAGGATGCGGCGCTCTCACAGCTGCGGCCCAGGTTCGATTCCCGGTCAGGGAACCAACCCCAGCCACTCTCAGTGCCGGTCCCAAGCCTGGATAAATGGGGAGGGTTGCGTTAGGAAGGGCATCCAGCGTAAAAACGTGTCAAATCAAACATGCGGAGGATCCGCTGTGGCGACCCCTAACGGGAGAAGCCGAAATAAAGTTTATGTGTCTCCAATAGAAATAGAAGCTCAATGGATAAAACATAGAATTTTAGATCAAAGTTAAAATCCCAGCACCACTGATTTGACACAGCTGGGCCCTTGATCAAGGCCCTTAAAACCTTAGTATTATTGAGATCATTGTAAAGTTCTTTGGATGCCAAGTAAGTAAAAAACCCACTCAGTGTCACTAAAGGAATATCCTATACCAACATTAGACACATACCACTGATTGAACTCTCTCATCTGGCTGCATGGCATGTCACATGTCACATTTTTACTTGGCTAATCACATTTCATGTGCTTTCAGCAACGTTACACAAGCAGATAAAAAAGAAATTGAAAAAAACAACACAAAAGAAATGTGAGAGGAATTGGACATTGTGTACGCATTGGACATTGTGTAGATAGAGAGTGGTATGTGTTTAGAAAATAGGGCTACATACTTAAATATAATGACAGCATAGTAAAGAAAGATAGTGTCCCTCTGCTATAGATATACATCTGTTATCTTAAACCTGAGTTTCAAGCTCATGTCTGTTGATTTGTATGTGTGCTTTTTGTTCATTTTGTGCATTCAACAGATTTAATACAGCAATTACCACAAACAGTATAATAAGGTGTCTTTTACCAGTGTTATACGCTGTAAAACTCAGAAAAGATTATATAATAGAAGCATATAATTCTGTCCAATAGATATTTCACCAGTGCTAAAATGGTTTTGGATTATTACCTATTTTTTATTAAAAAAAATGAATAAAAAAAAGAAAGCTATGAGAATGACCAATTCATACAATAACACAGTTATTATTACAATAACAAGATGAGCTTATGTTAAAAACAACAAGGGTGTGTATGAAAGAGGGGGCAGCTCACTCAATAATGCTGTATTGTTCACATTTTAATACAGAGTTATAATTAATGTGGTATAATCCATGTAAGGAATAACACACAATTATCAGTGCTGAAATGAGGGTGGCGTAATTCTCAAAACACACTCATTTTCATGCAACAGTAAAACCCTACTGTGTTATTAGTTAAAAAAGCAATTTGAGTATTGATTACAATACATGTATTTATTATAATGAATGACACATCATAATAATAATGAATGACATCATAAAAGTGTCACATTATAGCAGCTAGTTAGTTTACCAATTTGACGTGTATATATGTATATGTGTATAAAATATATGGTATCTTTAGCTAAAGCTGCATGATGTACATTTATTTACACTGATTTTCAATTTTTTTTTTTACAAAGTCACTTCTTTTTACTTCTAAACATCTGCAGTTATTTTCTTTCAATTTGTTTATGGATAAAGTACATGCCTTTTTTAATGCTAGGAAACAAGAAACGAATGCAAATTCAGGATGTAATAAAAAAACAAGTCTAAGTCAAAGAGCAAAGTCAAAAATCCAAAAACAAGCAAAGGTCAGATCCGGCGTTGGAAAAAAAACGATTCAATAGACATGGGCATGAATCAAATCAAGAACAAGAACAGCACAGCAAATACAGATCAAAACATTGTGACTTAATGTGCTATAGAGTGTATACTTCATGACTGTATGAATGAACAGGAGCTCTCTGTGAGTGAGTGTTTAATTGGAACCAGAAGTGTTTCATCAGTATGCTGGTCAATCAATCAAATAACTCACATCAGTAACTGTAAAAAGTATTATATTAAAACAGGACTGAGAGGGTTTTTTTAACCAAGTAAAGGAAAATTAAAGAAAGAAAGAAAGAAAGAAAGAAAGAGAGAAAGAGAGAAAGAAAGGATACAAATACTGCACAGCATCATTATGATGAGAAGTGTAGGTGGACTAATTGATCAGAATGAAATCTGACTGGAAAAAAAAGTTTCTTCAAACATTTCGCTGAAATCGTTTTTTTTCATTCCTCTTGTAAAACTTACCACAATTTCTTTCTGACCTTGTGACCCCTGTGATAACGCTTACAGAGTTCGAACATATGCTTTGTCTCATTGCCATGTTGTATGTTGGTCGGTTCCAATGAGCTGCAGTCTACACAGAATTACATGGTGTTTAAGGAATGGTTGCCATGTTGGTTCCTTTCAGCTGGAGTAAGTTTCCAACCTTCCCTACTCCAAAACAACAACAAACTATTAAGCTTTCATCTCCATGTTTAATTGTGGGGCTGAGGCAGTCTGCCAACATCTTATCTCTGTTCACCATGTTCTTCTGTCAAAAATATCAAATTTAGGCTTTCCACAGTATTTTTTTCCACATATTTACTGTCCAAATAGTGTGTTGCATATAAACAAAAGGAAAAAGCATTTATTTGAAAAAAAGCTTGTAATCTGTTGCTCCTGACAGAAATCAAGGGAAGAGAGAAAGAAGAGAAGAACAGAAACAAGTTTCTTACTAATTCAACTAAAAAAAAAGTTCAATACTGGGACAATCGCTAAACTTCATTGTCAAGAGTCCGAGAGTCCAAAGTCTGTTTTAAGTATCCAGAACAGAACATACATCATTCACAGCTACAGTTCAACCTCTCGGTCCTTCACAGATAAAAAGGTCCAAGGCCTCCGATGTGTTATTTCATAGAAGCAATAAGTACACACTCTAATATAGCAGCAGAAGAAATGTCATTTCTGCATGAGCAGACATTACAATCTTGCATCCCTGTAGAGCGACCTTCACAAAATGGATGTTTTGACAAAACTGAGTCTTTTCTTTTCTTTTGTATTTTTTTCTTATAAAACTCAGAATCTACAGTGGAACCCTTCAGACAGAACAGCTTCGAGAGCATTACTAAGTTAGTAGCAACCCAAGTTTCTTTAACGCATTTTGCTTGAATCTTGCTGCATTAATTCAGAGAAGATGACTTTTCTGGCCTGTAATTCTCTGTATTTGTCCTTGGGCAATTGCTGTAGTAAATCACACACTGGGGAAAATTGACTAAAGATAAATTGAACAGTGAAGGTCATTGAGGCTGTGAGAGCTGCAGCTTTTTTTGCAGAGACACATCGCATTCCACCACTCAAGAGAAGCCGTATCGATGATAAGTACTTATTATTATTGACAATTAAATCTGGACAAGGCTTTGAAATTTCAAATCAAAGGCAGCAAAGGAGCAAAGAAGGTCATTCAAGGTCTGAGCTCTGGCTTTCTTTGTTAAATGCGCACTCAGAATAAGCTTTAAAACTACATATTTAAATTACGACTGTGTATATAATAATCCTAATGTGTATACACGATCCAGTAACGGTGTTTACTGAGGGCTGCATTTTAATGATCTGCAATGGTGTTATTATCTCGCTTGATGTATTTATCATGTAAAGCAGTTTCAGACGGAGGGAGTTGCTATAAAAAGTGTAACTTTAATAAAAACTTATAGAAAACTTATACTTACATATACTTATTTAATAAAAAAAAATCAAACAAACAAATTAAAATCTGTGGATAAAGTTAGCGAATATGCCATCAGACTAAACTTGGCAAGACAAAAGCATCAAGAAGACCAAAGCCAGGTCGGGAACAACCCATGAACATAAGTGGCTCTGTAAACATCCATAAAAACAGAGTAACAAAGAGCATACACTTCGCAAGTAACTCGTGAAATAAAACTTTCTTTAATCAATGTGTATGTGTACTCAATTTGTAGCTGGATGATTGCGACTGCTGGAGTCCATTTGGGTGTCGTGGGAGTTTTGTGGCGGCCATGTTTGGTGGCCATAATGACTGCTGGGAATTAGAGTCAATGCTGAGGTGAGTTTCCTGAAGTTTCAGATGGAGAAATTAGCAGGACATGTTTTTTTTGTTTAATGAAAACTTGCGAACAAATAAAATATGCAATCAGACTTATCTTGGCAAGACAAGATCAACAACAAGAACAAAGCACAGACATGGACCAATCCATCAATGGCTTAGTAAACATCCTTGAAAACAGAGTAACAAAGAGCGTATACTTCGCAAGTAGTTTTTAATCGATGTGTTTGTATGCTCAAACGCAACAGTGCTCAATAAGTAGCTGCATGATTGCAACTGCTGGAGTCCATGTGAGTGTCATGGGAGTTTGTAGTGGCCATGTGTGGAGGCTGTTATGACTGCTGGGAATTAGAGTCATTCCTGAAATAAAATCAGGCACCATTTATCAAGTGCTAGTAACAGATTAGCTAGGTCATTAACTTATAGTCAGTGTTAACATTAGTTTAACAATCAATCTAATGATATTTTAAAAAACTCTGCATTAGTGGTTCCCACAGAATTCTCTATTTTTATGGGTTATAGACTAAGATTAGTATCAGCCTAAAAATCTGTTGAAATATAATATAGTCAGATATGTTTTTATTTAAGTATCCCAGATTAAAGTAGGGCTTTAGCCAAGTTGTAGAGTACACTGGCATTCTGGATCAGATGCAGAGGTCGGATGTCGCTTGAAGGCAGACCTGCCAGGAGCAAGGTACAGTACTCCAGTCCTGAAATGACTTGAGACTAAATAAGCACCTGAGGGGCATGGGTGGATAGAAAGGGGACAAGTCGATTCGATGTTGTAAAGACAACAACAAAACACCACAAATAAATCAATCCAGTGTTCAATTGTGAAAGGAAATTGCATGAAGGCTTTGGCAGATACACATCTCGAACTGAAAACACCCAATATGGAAGCTTGTTTCCATTAACAAAGGTGTTAGTGGTGCTTTATACCTGTCACATGCACTTTACAGTACAGTGAATTTCTTTCTTCACATATCCCAGCAATGTGAGAAAGCTGGGGTTATAGTGTCCCTTGAGCGTAGAGGATTAAGGGCCTTGCTCAAGGGCCCAAGAGAGGTAGCTTGGCAATAACAGGGCTTGAACCGCTGACCTTCCGGTCATTAACACAAAGCCGTAACCACTGAGCTACCACCTCCCCCAAAGCCAACCTTATCAGTCAAAGACTGGCCTTCATTAGCTTCACATGCTCTGTCTGCACGATGTTCCTTCAGGCCTTGGTGCTATGTATAAACGTGTCTGGGTTGGCCTTTAAGACTTTGCCCTGCCACAGATTTGACTCTAAACTTGGCTAGCGAGATTAGATAGCACCATGTGTGGAATGTGTGGCAGGGGATGTACTTTTTTCACACTGGTAATGACAGAATGTACTCTTCCACTGTGCAAGGACTTTTATTTAGATTTGAAGGATAACAAAAATAACTGCAAGAAGAATTCCTATGGGAGATGGTACAGGATAAAAAAATAAATAATAACACCTTGCGCGTATGTCTACACTTCATATACAGTGATATCAAAGGAAAAAAAATCAGTAAACCCGAAACCTTTCTAGTGCTGTCTAAAAGAAATGTACAGTTGACGGCAGAATCGGTTTTGATCTGCGTTCTTGATCACCTGCATGTCTTTACTGCCTGCCTCACTATTCACCACTGTGGGGAGCTGTCGGTTAGTGCATTAATAGCCCACTAGTGTGTAGTGTGAAACTCATACACTCCACAACGCTCGGTTAATACACGCCTAAGGATTACCCACATACCGATATATTATTAAACTTACAATGTAGGTTTACATTCTTATTGTGAAATAATGTCTCATTAAGATCATGATCTATTGATACATTATGTCATGATGGGTGGGTGGATAAATACTGATTCTGATTATTTTTTATTTTAACAGGGAAAGAAGACAAATCATATATTTTATGGCAAAGAGCAAATGTTCAATTTAATTTCATAATTTTTTATTTGTATTGCGCTTTTACCAATGAACATTGCCTCAAAGCAGCTTTACACAGATAATGTGGTGATAAAGAATGAGTAAGATGTTCTTTATAATTGTAAGTTTGTCCCTGATGAGCGAGCCGATGGAGACTGTGACAAGGAAAAACTCCCTGAGATGGCATAAGGAAGAAACCCTGAGAGGAACCAGACTCAAGAGGTTACCCGTTCTCATCTGGGTGGCACCGAAAGTCCATTTATTGCAGTTAAACAGTGTTGAGGTGCAGTGATGGTGATCAGAGCAAACTGTAGTTCTCAGTCAGTGTAGCAGACTGTTGATATTAAATACGATCCAAATTCATCCTCACAGCTCCTGTTCTTACTCTGGAATTTCAAGGATCCCCAGGCTGTAGATGTGAAACCATCCCCAGCTGCACAGAGTGGCCTCCAATCGAAGAGAACACCATCCAGAGGCAGGCCGGGACGAAGCCTGCAGATCTGAGGAGAGGAGCAGGAACTAGAGGTTAATCAAGTCAAGTCAAGTTTATTTCTATAGCGCTTTTCACCACAGACATTGTCTCAAAGCAGCTTTACAGAAATCAACAGTCAAGGTGAATGGTGTGTGTTTATCCCTGATGAGCAGCCGTGGCGACTGTGGCAAGGAAAATCTCCCTTAGATGTTATGAGGAAGAAACCTTGAGAGGAACCAGACTCAAAAGGGGAACCCATCATCATTTGGGTGACATCAAGAGTGTGATCATAGTCTTTAAGTAATACAGAACACTTGAGAGTGAGAACTAACATGAGCACTGGAATGTAAGATTATAAGTAATGTTCTTTTTACAGTCTTCTACAGTCATTGTGGTTATAAAACTAGGAGCTACTGAGCAACTCATAAAATAGCTCAACATTTGCGATCATCACAGATCCAACACCAGCTTCTCCATGCCAGAGCCTTTAAACACTCAAGGAGGTCCAGTGTCCAAACTCCACATGAAGTGGGATCCAATTGGCACTGGTTAATAATATGACAAATGTCATATGTTAAGTCAGAGGTCAGATGAATTAGACTGAACAGACAGTGTTACCTCACAACAATCTGCTAATGATCTAATATAATGATGTAGTTGTTTTTTGGGATCTTCAAACACACACACACACACACACACACACACACACACACACACACACACACACACACACAAACATTTTTTCCACAAATAGCTGTTGCACAATCATGACCAAGAGTTTGTATGTGCATTAATTATTATTATATGGATAATTTATGCACATTTTTATTTTATCTCTGTGTGCTAGACGGTGTTCAATTCAATTCAAGTTCATTTCTATAGTGCTTTTCACTATTACCATTGTGTCAAAGCAGCTTTTTAGAATTATAGAACAAAATTCACTTACACTATATTGCCAAAGCTTTTAGACACCAGTACATAAGTATGGTACAGTATGTATGTATGACATTTATTCCTAATTTGCTCTTTTAATTCTATTCATTCTTCTGGTAAGATGTTCCACTACATTTTGGAGTCTGCTTGTGAAGATTTGTGATCATTCAGACACAAGGGTGTGAGTAAACTCAGGTACTGATGTAGGTGAGGAGGCCTGGGGTGCAGTCAGCATTCCAATTCATCCCAGAGGTGTTCAATAGGGTTGAGGTCTAAACTCCATAGCAGAATTGTGTACTTTCAGCTTTGAGATAAAAGTTTGGGAAAGAACCACATATGGCTGGGGAGGTCTCCGAATACTTATGGGGTATATAGTGTATATTTAAATGTATGTGTTTTTATCCCCAGTGAGCGAGCCTGGGACAACTGTAGCAACAAAAACTCTCTAAGATGGTATTAGAAAGACGTCTTGAAAGGAACCAGACTCAAAAGGGGAACCCATCCTCATCTGGGTGACACCAAGAGTGTGATTATAAATCATTAAAACATTACAAACCCCAGTGAGTGAGAAATATCATGAGCACCAGAGTGTGTTATTATGAGTAATGAGCTTTTCTACAGTCTTCTATAGATGGAGTTATGGAACTGAACATCTAAAATCATTATAGATTCAACACCAAACTCCTCCATGCCTTTAACTGTTCAATGATGGAGAAACAGCATATGTAGAATTTTATTTATTTATTTTTAGTATTCATTAAGAGGTTGTTTATCCTTAAAGTCAAATGTTCGAAATCTTCAAGAAGTGGGATCCAACTGGCGCTGCATCTCTAGACGGTTGGGAACCTTGTGGGGTCGACATCTTCTCCTTGAAGCTCCACATCTTCATGAGAAGAATCCTTTATGTAGTTTTGCATGTAGGACCGTTTTGTTTTAGTTACTAGTTTTGTATTTACTAGTTTTGTTACTAGTTTTGTATTTTGTGTGTTTGTGGTTTTTTTTGTAGCACCTTCGTCCTGGAGGAACTCTATGTATATGGTTGAGCTAACAATAAAACCACTTGACTTGACTTGACATTTTAAAAATGGATCTGGGCAAAGTAATCTCAAGTCTTCGGATTCAAGGGTCAATTCAATTCAGTTTCAATTTTCTAGCATTTTCAACAATAGACAACATTTGACAGAAATCCAGGTGGCTATTTAGATTCCAAATAAACAAGCCAGTGGCAGCAGTGGCAAGAAAAAAAACTCCCAGAGACATGAAGAAGAAGCCTTGAGAGGAACCAGGCTGAAAAATAGGAATTTATTCACTTCTTACCAGATAGTGGGATTAGAAACCAGTACAGTATAAAGAAGTCAAAAATAGATGCATTTGTTTGTCACATGTGCTTTATTTACACATCCTAGCATTTCAGGAAGTTGGGGTCAGCCATAATACATCACCCCTGGAGAAGAGAGGGTTATGTTGTAAACTTTTTTCCAGCGAAGACCAGGAGACTTGGATATCTTTCAGCTGGAGTGTTTATTGCAGACGTGCCTACATGTTAGAGTGCACTGCTTCGGTGCTGCAGTCATCGATTCCAACTTTAAGAACTTAACATTGTGGCTCAGATAACTCTCTCTCTCTCTCTCTCTCTCTCTCTCAGACCACTTCATTATCATAGAAATACTGAAAGGTTCACACATTTTGGGCAATCACTCAGATTACTGGTTAAATCATGAGCAAATAGTCACCAACACAGCAGGAGACGAAGACAAGGCGATACCTTGCACCTTAGTTTCATACAAAGGGGAGCATTTGGAGCATGCAAACCTTCATCCAGCACTTTGTTTTTGCATCATCATGTAATTTATGCTGTTACATTGTTTGTTTCCTAAAGATGTATAACTCCTAAAGTGTGTATATGTCTGTATGGTTTACAATAAAACTACCATTTGAAAATGACAGAGCATCTACAATTGAGCTACACTTCCATAGGAAGACAAACAGTAATAGTGCAGACTGTGAACTAAAGTCCTTGGTTAAGCACAGGTCAGTTTTTATGAACAACAAGATCTATCCTTAAAGGTTGACTTAAACAATTTGTGGGAAGTGAAACTCTTTAGAGATCTATGCAGGACCAAACACAGCTACAGAAGGTGAGTCAGAAGTAATACAGAAGTTAGAAAGCAGGATGACTCAGACAGATCCAAAGGACAAGTAAAGCCACAGAAATAGATGTAATACATTGTTTTAGTCATCATGCCTGTTTTGGTATAAAAAAAAAAAATCAATGCATCTGCTTTGGAAACACTGCCATTCAAAAATAACGGAACAAAAAAAAAAAAAAAAAATCAATATGAAGTGTGAATACTCAGATCTCAGACTGGCCTGGGATCCCAAAACATGTTTCCTGCAAGGTGTGTTGCATGATCTGAATTATCTCTAAGGAATAACAGATGCCTTGAAAAGTGTGAAAGCTTTTTTGACAGTTTTTTGAGCACTGGCTAGTTTGTGACTGCCGCTTAAAATATACCCCAGCAAAGTTAATTGAGTTGAATCTCTGAGAAAAAAAAAATTGAATTCAATTCAATTCAATTTTATTTGCATAGCGCTTTTAACAATGAACATTGTCTCAAAGCAGCTTTACACAGATAATGCGGTGATAAAAAATGAATATGTTCTTTATAAGTTTGTCCCTGATGAACAAGCCGGTGGTGACTGTGACAAGGAAAAACTCCCTGAGATGGCATAAATAAGAAACCTTGCGAAGAACCAGACTCAAGAGGAAACCCGTCCTCATCTAAGTGGCACCAAATTACCATTTATTACAGATATACAATGTTGAGGTGCAGTGATTGTGATCAGAGCAAACTGTAGTCATGAGTCAGTGTAGCAGATTGTTAACATTAATTACATTCGAAATCCAAATCCTGAATGCTTTTGTTCTTACTCGATAATTTAATGAATCCCCAGGGTATTGATATGAAACAGAGTGCTAAACAGAGTGGCCTCCAGTCGAAGAGAACACCATCCAGAGGCATGCCGGGACAATGCTGGCGGTTCCAGGGAGAGGAGAGGGGCAGGAACAGCAGTCACTGGAACCTCTGGAGCATATTTAACTTGACCGAGAGAGAGAGAGAGAGAGAGAGAGAGAGAGAGAGAGAAAGAAACGCTGTTAGCCATCAACCTGTGTATACAGTAGTCATGTTAGAAATGTTTTGTCCAGAGAATCAGAGCATATATATAAGATATATGTAAGGCTTAAACAGCATTAACATCTTGAGCAATTCGAGCTACAGCAGCTCTTCTGTTGGATCGGACCAGCCTTCGCTCCCCACTGCAGAGCAGAAACACCCCACAAGAGCTATAGTTTTGGAGATGCTCTGACCCAGTCTTCTAGCTATCACAGTTTGGCCCTTTTCAAACTCACTCAAATCCTTACCCTTACCTATTTTTCCTGCTTTTAACACATCAACTTTAAGGACAAAATGTTTACTAGCTGATAAATCCCACCCACTGGACAAAATGTATTTGGACAACTGACTTTCCCAGCCATATGTGGTTCTTTCCCAAACTGTTATTGCAAAGCCGAAGGTACACAATTGTACAGGGACGCAGTAGCATGGAATTTTCCATTTACTTGAACTAGGAAGCTCAGACCTGTTCCATAGCAATGCCCCTGTGCACAAAGCAAACTCTATGAAGAAATGCTTTTCATAGTTTGGAGTGGAAGATCTCCTGCTATAGAGCTCTGACCTCAACCCTAACACCTGGATGAATGTGAATGCTGACTGCACCCCAGGCACCCCAGACCTCACCTACATCACTACCTGACATTACTCACACCCTTGTGTCTGAATGAGCACAAATCTCCACAAGCACCTCCTGAGCTTAGGATCAGTAACCCAGAGCCGTAATCACTTTCCTTTCAAACTGTATGGAACATGTACCAGAATATCATTTACATACACATGAACTCTAAAAAGAAGGGAGGGGCCACTGACAAGGCCATCCAAATTTACTTAGTAGTTGTAGTGTGTTGAATTAATGCTTTCATTTAAAACCTTCACAGAATCATATTTGAAGTACTGTAGGTATTACTGAGGTAAAGCTTTGTAAAAATGGTTGTTGATTGTAACCACTGAGGGTTGGCCCACGATGGTGATTTACAGTCCACTCTGAAATCATTGTGTTTGTACAAAATAAAACAGTAATTAGGCCTGACTGTTTTGGCCTGGTCCATTGTTTATAGGGTGTTTGTGACATATGGCTTTTGTTGAAACAAAGCTGAAAGGTGAGTCTTCAGTTGTGTGTCTGAAGGGTAACTCTTATTTAGGTAACATTGCACCACATGCAGGGTGGCGGTGTGGCATTTTTTTTCTGAGGATCTGCAAAAGCAGTGCTCCAGATCACCACAGGGTATGTGTGGCTGTCATCTTGCATAGGTATGGATGAAAGGTAAAAGTAAGTATGATCTAGACAACTCATGAGCAAAGAACATTTGTTGTTTTTATCATTTGATATGGGATTCTTATCTGTAACAGCAATATCAGGCTGAAAACTGTACAATATATAGCCTCCTTAAAACACTGACTCCTGAGACAACAAGTTCTTAAGGTCATTTCCATTTCAGACTCAGTTCTAGACTAGAGAAAGTGTACTTGTCGCTTGTTTTGGATGTAGGCACAGTGAAGTAGCTTGTCGCCCACTCGCTACTGTAACAGGGGGAAGAAGGAATGTGTTTTCTTTGTATCTTTGCAATGATGCAATGTACTATTACAGTATATACACAATGCATTATTACTAGATCTTCCTTCCTGGTGGTTTTAAAACTAGTGTTATAGACGTGAGACAAACCGGACGAATAAGACAGCGCATTATGATTTTTCTTATAAAACGAATCCTCCAAGAAATCACTTGTCAATTTATTTGAATTCATTGTAATCAGCGTTGCACTGGGAGTGTATACGATGTTCTTTTTAGTTCTCTCACAGTCCTGGATGTGCGGTTGAAATTGTTGTGTTGCGAGCTCGAGCAGCGTTTGCGAGCTTTCGCTCGGTGAGGATGCCGCTAGCATAAAGCCCTCATTCAGTCGAAGTACTTCAGAGCTTTTTGACGCTAAAAAAAAAACAAATTAACTGCTGCTGACCTTGTAAAGAGAACAGAAAAGAAAAAAAGGCTGAGATTTATCGCTTTCACCATTCCATTATAGCAGGTTTATTCAACAGAGATGTGTGGGTTGACACGGACCACTGGAACTTTTCTAAAGGCTTTCTATGAGCTGCTGGTAATTAGTAATAAAAATGTAAAATTGAGTCTAAAATGTACAACAATAGCACTAATGTAGTGTGCATAATCAAATACGGATCATGGTTCATTGGTAATAAATGCTGATGCAGATTGAAAAGAGCGTTTGGTTAATTAGGATTAATCCGTTATCCAGAGATGCCAAGGTTGATAGCAAGAAAATCTTAGCGGGCAGAGCGAAAAAAAGCAAAACAAAACTAAATTAGCACAAAACCACTAGCATCAAGTTGCAAGTACCCTTCGCCCTTGTTCTGAGAGACACTGCTTTGTTCATGCACATATCCATATAGTATTTTGTTGGCCATTTGCTTCTCTCTCTTTTTTAATTTTTATTAATGGGGAGTACACTACATAGACAAACAAGTTTTGATTGTGCTTTTTGAACATCCCATCCCACATTTAGTCTCCATTTGCGCTTATAATATAACCTCCAATCTTCTTGGAGGATGTTCCACTAGATTTTGGAGTGTGCTTGTGGAGATTTGTGTGCTTGGTGGCACATTCAATAAAGTCAGGTAGTGATGTGGATGAAGCGACGAGCCCTGGAGTGCAGTCGGTGTTCAGAATAATGCCAAATGCCTTGCGTGTTTGTTCAGAGCTCTATAGCAGGCCGTTCTCAAGATCTTTCACTCTAACCCATGCACACTACTGTATATCTCTATGAGCTGGCTTTGAGCACATGGGCATTATCATGATGGAATAAGCTAAAGTTGAAGTGAAGGGAAAATGTCATGAGAATGCATCCAAAAACATAGTATACAATAGTGTAATTTAATGGGTACAGTTTGTATGAAGGACCACTTATGGCTTTAAAAGTCATTCCAAACTAAAAAATGTCTTTATATTGTCATGTAATGCATGTGAAGTTTTATTTTAATTTTTATGTAATTTTATGTTTATTTATTTTATTTTATTTCAAGTGCAACACGTCCAACACAATCACAGGAAATACTG
The DNA here is from genome assembly GCF_014805685.1 of Silurus meridionalis. Lineage (NCBI taxonomy): Eukaryota > Metazoa > Chordata > Actinopteri > Siluriformes > Siluridae > Silurus > Silurus meridionalis. The sequence goes on along the minus strand of NC_060884.1, from coordinate 30,507,818 downwards.
TAAAAGACAATAAATACACTGAAAAGTAAAAAAGAACCATACGCTGAATCCAAAACACGTTAAACAACTACAACAATGATGACAACCATAGAAGACAAGTGGGAGACACTGAGTGTGGTGCACGGTGAGTTTTTATACAAGGTTTGTGGGAGACGTAATTCTGTGGTATGAACTCGACTAAAAAAACGGCAAGGACTTGTTTTTTGTTACGGCATACCGTATCTGGGGGAAATGGTAGCTCAGTGGTTAAAGCTCTGGTTTACTGATTTGAATTTTGGGAGTTCAAGCCCTGGAATCGTCAAGCTTTCACTCTGGGGCCCTTGAGCAAGGCCCTTAACACTGTTTGCTCTGACCCAGACCCTGAGCTCTGATCCAGCTTCCTAAAAAAAGTTGCTGGGATAGGCAACGAAAAGAATATCAATGTGCTCTTATGTACATGTGACAAATAAAGGCTCTAATTTTATACCGTTCAACAAATGACTTAAAAGTATTTTGATGAATGTGTTGATACTGAAAAGAAAAGTGTGAAAGCTCTTACACAATGTAACCTTGTGTGAAACGTCATACTGGATGAAAGCAAATCTTCACCATCATGTGTACATTTCTTTTTGATACATTTCTGTAATATATACTTTTCTAAATGAAATGTATCTACTACAGATTATTATTACTACAGATACACGACCACGTCTCCCCATACAGTAGAGTGTAGAACTAATCCATTCAGAGTAGGGCTTAAGTCCAAAATGAAATCCCATTTTGCTGTCAGAACAAACACCAGGGTGTATCAGAGTCACCGCATCTATCGTTTCTCCTCTGACGTTTCAGTCCGTGTAAGAGCTTCTGCGCAAACAAACAGTGTCACTTGCAATTACGCTTCTATTTCAGAAGCAAACAAAGGCATAATTTGTGTTCGGTCATAATGACAGGTTCGGTAATGACTAGTAATTAACACTGCAATATCGTTAACGCAAGCTTTGTTTCTGCTAAGTGTTTCAACACCAATTCTCTCCCTGTACTGTGCTTTTTTATTGTATTATTATTCTTTGAATGGCATGTAGAATGGGGCTCGGTCTGATACATGTTCATACTACACTCACACACTCACACACACACACACGGTGCATTGCAGGTTCATTTAGCCTACTGAAAAATGAAAAGACATCAGATGAGACAATGCGCTGCTAATTGCATATTCGCATATACTAATTACTGCTGATTGTGCTGGTTGTGTAATTAAGGACACTGTTGGATGTGAACATTAGGATTTGGCAAAGAACCCCCTCTCTCTCTCTCTCTCTCTCTCTCTGTCCAAAACAGGGTCTGTTCAAATGTGTGTGCATTTTTGGAAATGATTGTGCCAAATAGGATTAAGATTATAAAATGAGATTGAAAAGGGCTTTTACTTTTCTTTATTTGCAGAGGAAAATCTTTAGTGGGCTGCCAAAGCACTTTCTTAATGCTGCCTTGGAGAACATTTGCAAAAACCTACCGAAGAAAATACAAACTAAAACTCAGGAATAATGCTTATACTGTACATACTGTAAAGTTTTATATGCTGTACAGCACATTCAGTGAACGTGAAAAGAGATTCATGCGTGTTCCTTTTTTTATATGCAAACCTTTTACTATAAACAAATGTATAAATGTGCAGATGTTACTCTTTATTTTCTTTAAATAAAATCCTCCCTTAGCATGAACAACAGCTTTGCCCACTCTTGGCATCTGGACAGTTTGTTTCATCAAACGTTCACCTGCATACTTTTCCATACTTTTAAAACTCACCAAAGGTGTTCTTCGCTAGTTGGAAATTTCTTTCTGAACTTGTGATCCAGTTCATCCCAGAGCAGTTCAATAGGATTAAGGTGTGGTGACTGGGCAGGCCATTATATGATGGATACTGTAGACAACTGTTTGGATGTACGCATTGTCCTGTGGGTGAAGTCCGATCCAATGAGCTGCCATTGAGACGGAATTGCATGTTGTTGAAGTATAAAATGGTTGCCATGTTGTTGTTTTTTCACCCAGAATAAGTCTACAATCTTCCCTGCTCAAAAACCCCCAAACCATTAGGCTTCCACCTCCATGTTTGTCTGTGGGGGTGAGAGAGTCTGTAGAGGTTTTTCTGTTAAAGACAAAAATGTCCAATTTGTCCCATTTTCTTTGTCATTCACTGTCCAATTCTTGTGTGTTTTTGCCATTTGCCTAATTTGTTGCATATCAAAAAAGGAACAAGCAATTCACCATGTAGTGTTTAATTATACCAGAAAAACACATCTATAAATGGTCATTATTGTGTGTCATGTTACAGAGAAACGAACTGTCATGATTACTGAAATCTCAAAATGTTTTCTAACAGATAACTTCCTTCACCATATCAACCATGTAATAGGTATTCAGTTAATGTGGAGCGTCTGTGCATTAGTACAAACATTGAACCCAAAGTGATTGGGTTTAAAAATTCTTCCCTGAGCGTGTGTGTGTGTGTGTGTGTGTGCGTGTGTGCGTGTATAAATATGTGCATGTGTGTGTGGGGGGGCCATAAATAGTTATGGAATTACAAGTTTTATATATTTTACTGGTAAACACCTTTTCAAAATATCTTGATTTCGCCTCATTTCAGTGATAATGGCTACTCTGTACAGATTCATGTGATGTGTTTTCCAATTCGCAATGGTTTTATATTTCCCCCCTGTGTAGTAAAATGGAGAATGAGACACATTTTTAGGGCATTCAGGAATGTTGTGTTGGTGTTTTATATGAACAAACTCTCTGATCACTGAACATGACTCATTTTTTTGTCCCAAATGAGTGTATTGCTCATGATTCTCCAGTGTAGGGAGCAAGAAGAAATCTGTAAGCAGCATCACCCACTTTGCCTCTGCAATGTTATTACACTGGATTTTAATATCTATATTTAAAAGTAAAGTACATTAGACTTTCTTTGGACCTCCTGTGTGCTTCTCCGAGTCTATTCTTTTTGACGTATGATGAAAACAGACGTCCGATCCGATCGCTGCTGTTCCAGCGTCCGTCATCGCTAATAACCCGTACTTTTACAGAAAGTGTGATATAAACATTGGATACAGACCTACCAATGTCAGCCGTAACCCCCCCTCTCTGATTACATGTTTTCAGGCTGCACTTTGCTTAAAACCTTGACTATCTGCCAAACAGTCACGGATGGACGGATGTGTTATTTGAAATGGCCAACACGCTGACTTGTAAAAGCCTTTTTGATGATAGACATTAAAAAAATCGTTGCCTAATATATTTTTTTAAGCCGTATGGCCTTATAAAATAAGCAGGAGATGTTTTATCAGCGTCCCACTTCTGCTCTGTCAATTTCTGTTAGGCTGCTTGTCACACATTTTTGCCAGTTTCATCAGAGTTACACGCAAGTGTTACATACATCTACCAAACTTTTCAAAGGATAAATTAGACATGTCATCATTTTTTTTTTCAACCAAATACTTTTTTTTACAGATGGCTGAAAATGTGTGAAAGGCTTGATTTTGCTGACAATCTGTTTGATGATCTCTTAATTATCAGAGTGATTTCCCTCTGTTCCCGTCTGTTTCCCTCAAGTAAAATCAAGCTATGGCACTTTATTTTTCCAACTTCAACTCTTCTCATTAATAACGAGTAGATAAAAAATAGATATGTCTATTAATGTTGCTCCAGCTCAGTTTTTTTTCTCTGTTGGTTGTACTCAGAGGCTTTATCTGAGATCATTCAATAGTAGACTTTAATTTGTTAATTTTACTGATCGTGCCTGGCAACAAATTCTGCAGCAAAGACTTCCACAGCTCAGAACATTCTGGAAGACAAATTGAATTAAAAAAGGCCTTCTGTTAAGTGGCGTGAGGTCCGCAGATTGCTTGTAGAGTGACACCACAGCATTCTGGGCTTCCTTTTTATATAATAGAAGATAATAATAATACATTATATGTATATATATATATATATATATATATATATATATATATATATATATATATATATATATATATATACCCACTTTTCAGCCCACTGCATATTTTGTCATATTATAACCTGACTTATTCATAAATCTGCCAAGAAATCCAATATTTTAAAGCTTGCCAAAAAACATTCTGCAGTTAAACACATCTGCAGAAAAAGACGACATCCTGATGCCGGACTGCCAGCTGCTCCGATTAAACCAATATCAACCAAAGGTTAAAAAACTGGAATGCGGACGCCCTGAAGTCTCAGCAGGACCTGTGCCACATCCACACACTTTGTTATTATGTGGGGTAAAAGGGCAAGACCAAATGGAAGAATCTGGTATGCCCCGGAAGCAAACCTCAGGACCTTCCTGTGAGCTGGAAGGATGGATAGAACCCGAACTCTAATGGAGGGACCACCCCGATGGCCTCCTTTCTCAAGAAAGTATACACTTTTTGTTCTGTGACCAGAGTCTGCTCGAGCCCCATCAGGGAGGGGCCTACAGGGAAGAGATCCAAAGCTTGACAGCATGGTGTGCCACCAACAACCTGATCCTCAATGCCATTAAGACTAAAGAGCTCATTGTTAAATTATCGGGAAATCTAACAGCAGAAGACCCTTCCCAGTCTACATCAATGGAACTGAGGTAGAGAGGGTCTCCAGCTTTAAGTTCTTGGGAGTTCACATCTCAGAGGATCTGTCCTGACACCAGAACACTTTAGCTCTGGTTGGGAAGGCACAACAATGCCTGTACTTTTTATGGAGTATAAAGGAAGCTCATCTGTCCCCAGGGATTCTAACGAGTTTTTAGCGTTGCATTATTGAGAGCATTCTGACCAGCTCCATCAGTGTTTAAGACGGAGGTTTCACTCTGTGTGAACAGAAAGTCACCCAATGCATCACTGGCACCCAACTAACCACCATTAAACCACCATTCAAGGGAGTTTTTCCTTGCCACAGTCGCCACGGCTTGCTCATCAGGGATAAATGCACACCATTCACTTTGACTGTTGATTTATGTAAAGCTGATTTGAGACAATGTCTGTTGTAAAAAGCGCTATAGAAATAAACTTGACTTGACATTGAAATGTCCAAGATGGCGCCGTGGATGGCAGCCTTGGCACAACTCTTTCTAGTACTTTCTTTCTTTTTGTTTATTGTCTGTGTGTTTGGTTACCCTACGGATTCTGATTCTGATTCTGATTGAGCACTATCACCACTGCAGATGTCTGCGCAGAGCATCATCAAGGACTTTTCACATCCCAGTCACAAACTGTTTAAACTCCTTCCATCAAGAAGGAGATACAGGAACATACCAGAACCAGCAGATTCAGGGACAGCTTTTTTCCATCCTCCATCACCCTACTAAACTAGATCACTGTATATAACTTCTGTACAATTATGCATACAATGTAAATATTGCATATTGGTTTTATATATATATATATATATATATATATATATATATATATATATATATATATATATATATATATATATATTAAATGTACTTATTAATTCAGCTTTTTCACATTTTTTTCAATGCCATAGCCTTATAACCTTTTACTAGTTGTACCTTTATAACACAGTCTGCACATTTTTTACTGCCATAGATTGAACTATTCACTTGTACTTTTCAACAGTGTCTACACATCTCTTTACTGCTATAGCCTTTATTTATTCACTCTCCATGTGCTTACACATGTATATACTGTCTGTAGCAGCATGCAATTAAATTTGTAACAGAAGCACATGGCACAAAACTCAGGCTACAATGATAGTTATGCAGGTTATTGCACATGTAACAATTATTATTATTTTTATTAATATTATTATTATTGCACTGAAATTATTGCACATAATTCCATATTTGCATTATATTAGTGTGGTGTGAAAATCTATAACTACAACTAATATATATATATATATATATAACCTGGCTTTTGTTGGATGGCCTCCTCTAAGCATTTATTTTACCACACGGTTTTTTAATACATTGAATAATGATCCATTGGTTTTTCAAAGATTGGGATGTTCTTTTACAACCTTATACAAATCTTGCCTAATCCTATTTTAGAACTTTGTCCTGTACTTGTTTTGCTATTGCTCTCCGGGGCCAGGAACCAGAGTGTTTATATCGAGTTCATGTGGCACTTTAATTGCGCACATGGAGACTCCATTCAACTAATTATTTGACTTCAGATAGCAACTGGTTGCAGCACCTTGAGGTTAAGTCAAGTCAAGTCAAGAAGCTTTTATTGTCATTTCAACCGTGTATAGCTCAACAGCAATCATAGAAAACAGAAAACACAGGGCAAAGGACTAGTAAGTGTCCTCGCCACATAAAGTGCATCGTGTGCAACCTGGTGCAAACAGTGCAAAGACAACACAAGACTGTCTTGTTTTGCACTGAAGTTCTTCAAGGGTTCCACACACACTAATTTGAAAAAAGGAGGGTGTGAATATATATATGCAGTCACAATTTTTACATATTTTATTGTGACATAAAAAAACGCACATTTGCAAAATACACACACTTGCATCTTATCAGATTTGTGACATATAATGGTAATTAATTCCTCTTCATATTCAGGTTGTAACACGACATTATGAGAAAAAGTCAGAAAAGGGGGCGAATACTTATCCGAGGCACTGTAAACCCTATAATGAGAAATGGGATTGTGTTCTCGCAGACCTCCCAAGTGTGTGCAAATGAGGAGTGCCAAACCGCAAGTACACCCTCGGGGTCACAACCAATCCATCTTTCCTCCTTTGTGTGCTTCCGTATACTGCAGTTTTTTTCCATGCAACAGTTTCCACACTGCTCTATTAGTAGTGTATAATATCAACACTGGGCATATAAGGTTATATATGACCTCGAGCAATATACAGGAGCAGTACGCTGAGATACAATGGATCACTCTCATTACAATCTCATCTATCTCTGTTTGTTATCCACAGTAATTTGCCTTAATTAGATCTCTCTCTCTGGAAAGCCAAAGTCCATCCCAGAGGATTCGCTCTGATTAATAAGACACGGCCAATGCCTTTCTCTGTCTCTCTCTCTCTTTCTCTCTCCCTTTCTCTTTCTCTGTTTCGCTCTCTCTGACTCTCTCTTTGCTCTTTCAGTTGGTGTCACAGCCATAATTAGAAATCTCATTATTGAGGATCTACAGTCAACTGTGCAGAGTCCCTGATCGTAATGAGATCGTCTAATATGAGAGCAAAGGTAGAGGGGTCGATGATTCTTGACCACTGCCTTCGCCGTCTATATTCAGAAAAAAAAAGAAAAAGACATTCTTCTCGGCTCGTAATGACTTCATTTACTTTCATTTAACAGAATGGACTACGGCATGGCCACTCTATATACAGTAGACTTCCGGGAAGAAAATGGGTCAAACTCAAAATGGTAAAAAAAAATTAAACTTTAAATGGTCTTAAAATTTTCATTGGTCAGTAAATTAGTAAAACAAACAGACTCCCGGGACTCGTCCTGTGCCACCGTTTGCTTGTTTACTTTTGCTGTTTGAGGAAACGATTCACTTTTGTTGTCGTCTTCTCAAAGGTCGAATCGTGAAAATGGAAAATGTTTGAAATTTAATCCAGCTTTTTTGGGTTCAGATATTTGGTCAACTGCTCATCATGATGTCTAAAGCACATCAACATTAAATGGAACAACATTGACTCTTATGTGTGTAAAAAGCTGACCTCTGACCCTGTAAAATAAGTTGAATTGGCATTTCTTTATATTTTTTGCCCTGAAATGCATGCAAAAAAAAAGTGCTTTTCTTTTTTTTTCTCTACTATATTATAAAAGTATTATAAGATATATCAAATATTATAAAAGTATGTCCTAAAAACATATTCATAGATATCAAATATTTGTAATATTCATTGTTCCTTATATTAGTGTATGGAAAATGATTCTTTTTAAGCCATGATTTTTTTCTTTTGAGTAATTAAAGGGCAAAAAATTTCTTTTGTGTTTTAAATACATATTTAAGAATGTAATATGTCAGGTCGTGATCTATTAGGATTATTAGGAAAATGATGCTATAAATAAAAATTATTTAATAAGCATATGAACCTCCTTTCAGAAATCTTACATCAATAATTATGCAGGTTTCACAAATCTCTCTCTCTCTCTCTCTCTCTCTCTCTCTCTCTCTCTCTCTCTCTCTCTAAATCATAGTTATTTTATTATTAGATGATGTGGAGTATTTGATTTATTGTTTACTGTGAAGTTCCTGTGAATAATGTAACAATAATATTGGAATTAGTGAAAATATAAGTATATAAATTACATATACAAAAAGTATAAATAGACAAAAGTTTGTGGAGCACAATATTTGCATGTGCTTTTAGAACATCCCATTTTTTTTAATATCATCCACTCTTCTGCGGAGATGTTCTATTAGATTTTTCAGTGTGCTTGTGGAAATTTGTGCTCATTCAGCCACAAGGGTGTTAGTAAAGTCAGGTACTGATCTACTGTAGGGCGAGGAGGTGGTGGTTCTGGTGGAAGGTTGTGAGTTCAAATCCTGAAAAATTGGTCTCATCTGGCTGAGATTAATGTGCTACCTGCTGCTCCTAATTTTCCATCAGAGGGGATGGAGAGTCGGAAGTCATTTTGGCGTATTGTAACACGCCACTAGCCACATTAAGTCTGATATCTGTGGAGATTCGTTTCCTTTTTCAGTATTACCCCAAATATGAGTAATGGAGCATGGGAGAGATAGGGGAGGTCATGACACTCGTTTCTTCTCAAAGCACAAAGTCTCAGTAGACAGACAGAACACAAGAGCAGGTCAAAAAGCCTCAGCCGCAGAGAAAGAGAACATGCGGAACCGGGTCAGGAAGGTCATGTATACTGTGAAAATGCCTTGTAATTACGCTTCACTCTCAATTGCCTTGAGACATATGTAGTGTAGTGAAGCTTGTCGTTAAACGATAGAGTGTATTAGCATTAAATACCATTTCTCTGGAGTCTGCTGATAGACAGAACACACATACGGTCAGGTCTCGAAGTCTGAGTGCATTACTGAGAAATGGGATTCCATTAGGAAAAGAAATGCTGAGTGCTCCGAGAAAATTTTCCAATCAGACACCCAGATCTTTCACCAACGTCAATCTGATTTCACTTCTGTCAAAACATTAATGTAGCCATAATTTATACTGCTCATTTAGACAACACTGTATGGACAATAGTTTGTGGACACATGACTATAAAGTTTGTATGTTCTTCGTGAACATCCCATTCCACATTTGGTCCCAATTTGCTTTCATAATATGCTTCTTCAGCGAAAGAGCGCTAGTACCGTCCGGTACTGATGTAGGTGAGGTGAAGAAGCCTGGGAGAATAAGAAACAGGAAAGATTGAGCAATCAGCGAACAATATTAGGTGTGCAGAACAATAACGGGAAACAGGAAATCAGAATCAAAAACGTAGAAACCAAACCACAGACTACAACAGCTTGATAACCAGCAGAGAAGAAAATCAACTAAACATAGTATTTATAGTGGGTTGAATAAATGGGTGTCTTTTAAAACTATGGCTGTGATGAGTGTGTCATCAGAAACAGGTGTGGGTGATCAGTATGAGAGTGATCGTGGACGTGAAAGTGCATGCCGGTAGCCGGAGTACAGGGCGGCCATGTTTGCAGTGGTGGACGAAGTGCACAAACCATGTACTTGAGTTAAAATAAAGATCTGTTAAATATGAGTCAAATCCTGTTCATCCCATTGAAAATCTGAAAAATAGACTTGTTTGTCTTTTTAGTTATTTTTCTATTATTTATTTATTTTTTCCATTTTCCTGATTTTCACATCCTTTTGACACATATTCACCATCATATTTTTATGTTTGTCATGCAACTTGCAATCCAATTGGCAGGGGCACATAAAAAAGTATCCATGGTTAATGTCACTTAATGCGAGCAGATCAATCGAGCTCCCATCACGCAGCCCTGATATCAAAACGTAATTTACTTCAAAAGAAAAGAAGAAAGCCATTTAAATGTAATGAGCACCTGATGCACCAGCAAACATCCACTCCATGGTTGCATTGCTTCTCGATTAAGCTTTTGGTTGAGTCGGCGCTAGCTGTTTGTGTATGTATTTTATTACACCGTATGTTCCTAGTGTTTCAGCGAGCAGCCATGTATGTGTCAGCGATGCATGTCTGAGCCTAGTGACCTTGTTTCTTGTTTTCTTCGTTCCGCTGCCTTGCTTCAAGTTCCTCCGGCCGTGACCTCGGCCTGCCTGTTTGGATGATGATAATGAATTTGAATGTGTTGACGGTGTGCGCCGGCGTTCAGACCCCCTTCTGCACTACAGGCTGAGACTCGCACTCCCGGGGAAAGCCTGAGATAAAGGAACGCGAGTTAACATCCAACCACCTCTGACTCTACTATGATACGGTGTGTGAACAGGAGATTGCGATAGAGTTCGGTTTCGTACGAGGATTTGCTTCCTCGCGCAGATAAACACTGGATCTGCCTGACTGTTAAATAATGGATTGTGGAATAATGGGGATCAACCGAGGGGAAATGTCATGCTTGTTTAAAAAGAGATGTATAGTGAATGAAAACAGAACAGCAATCTAATTCAATACTAAAATATCTATGTGGAATAAAAGTGAAAGAGAAATCAGGATAATATAATGACTGGGCAACAATAGCAAGAATGTAAGTCTTTAAATTATATTTAACTACATATTTGCATTTACATACAGTATACAGCATTTGGCAGATGCCTGTATCCACATTGGCTTACAATTATCTCATTTATACAATAGAGCAGTTGAGGGTTAAGGGCCTTGCTCAAGAACCCACCAGTGGCTTCTTAGAGGTGTTGGGATTTGACCTCATGACCTTCCGATTGGAAATACAATTACTTAATCTAGTTTAAATGAAGGAAAACATTTTCATGCTCCGAAATGAATTCAAAACGTCCAATACAATTGTGTGCCTCCTAAATTTTGTGGCAACAGATTGCAGAAGAACAACATAGAGATAAAGATAAAGCTATGAAAGATTTGGATGATATAAGATATAAAGAAAGGTATGAATGACTGTTCAGGAAGAATTAAAGCCAAGAGACCTTATTGGCATAGACATGAAGAAGTAGTCAATATAACCACCAAAATACTGAAAACACTGAAGAAAAGAATTACAGAATGCTAGTTTTAATTGTTTTTATAAATAACAGTGTCTGCTAAATAAATACATTTTATTGTATTTACCTTTGTGGATAAAGGAGCAGAGACTCAGAGAAAATTACTATAGGTGTTTATTAATACTGATTTTTCTATGTAAGGAAATTTAGTGTAAATCATAAGTATGATTAATTCCTATTATATGTGTTCAGCTGCATATTGCCAATCATATCATCAATTCAAAATGATGCAGGTTTAATTCATAATCTTTCTTATAGTAGTGTGTTGTCAGGCTGGAAGAACGAGCAGAAGCAGAAGTTCAACAGAACAAAAATGTGTTTAATTTTGAAGGGAATGTAGATAAACCAAACCAGCAGTAAGCACGGGATCACTGAAGGCACAGGCAAAGAGCAGTTCATAAGATATATCCACAAAATAGAACCACAATGAAATAAGTCCTTGGTGACAATCCACAAAGAGATAGTCCATAGAAAGAGCAGTCAGAAGGTCCAGTGATGTTCTCCAGACTAATCGGTAGAACGGACGGGGAGTGTTTGAAAGTGTGTGCTTGTATGTGTGAGCTGATGAGAGTCAGGTGTGCATGATTAGTAGGACGGGCAGCTGCTAGGAGGAATGTGTGGCTCAAGAGAGGGCGTGGCTGGTGGATTCCAGACGTGTTTAATTTAGTTTACCACTTTATTATTTTGTTGCCATACATTCTTTTATAAGCCTTATTTAAACAATTGTCGAATAAAAAATCTACAAATTGTGTAAACAATGAAAAACAATTGTCGAAAGTGCAAATAAAAAAATCATATAACTTGTTTAAACATTGTATACACTCAAAGTGTAAACATTGTAAAACAATTGTAAAATGTGCAAAAACAAAATCTACAAATTGTGTAAACACTCAAACAATTGTAGAATGTGCAATTAAAAAAATCTACAAATTGTGTAAACACAAACAATTGTAAAATGTGCAATTAAAAAAATCTACAAATTGTGTAAACACAAACAATTGTAAAATGTGCAATTAAAAAAATCTACAAATTGTGTAAACATTGTATACACACAAAGTGTAAACATTGTAAAACAATTGTAAAATGTGCAAAAACAAAATCTACAAATTGTGTAAACACAAACAATTGTAGAATGTGCAATTAAAAAATCTACAAATTGTGTAAACACAAACAATTGTAAAATGTGCAAAAACAAAATCTACAAATTGTGTAAACACTCAAACAATTGTAGAATGTGCAATTAAAAAAATCTACAAATTGTGTAAACACAAACAATTGTAAAATGTGCAAAAACAAAATCTACAAATTGTTTAAATATTGTACACACAAAGTGTCAAAATTGTAAAACAATTGTAAAATGTGCAAAAACAAAATCTACAAATTGTGTAAACACTCAAACAATTGTAGAATGTGCAATTAAAAAAATCTACAAATTGTGTAAACACAAACAATTGTAAAATGTGCAAAAACAAAATCTACAAATTGTGTAAACACAAACAATTTTAAAATGTGCAATTAAAACAAATCTACAAATTGTGTAAACATTGTATACACACAAAGTGTAAACATTGTGAAACAATTGTAAACTGTGCAAAAACAAAATCTACAAATTGTGTAAACAAACAATTGTAGAATGTGCAATTTAAAAAAAATCTACAAATTGTTTAAATATTGTACACACAAAGTGTCAAAATTGTAAAACAATCGTAGAATGTGAAAATATAAATTCTGCAAATTGTGTAGACATTGTAGTGTAGAAAGTCAATGTGAATTTGTGTTTACACAAATACATGTATTATTAAATGTGAAATAAATCAGCTTCCTTTTGTTTCCCAAAACAATGATCAACATTTTGTTATAACAAATAAGTATTTATTAGATTGGCTTGAACTTTGATGCCTGTTCCAAACATAGAAGACGATTGGCGTGTGGTGTCATCACTTCCTGCTATCCTTTGATTCCTTGATCAGATTATCATTTAATGTTATGGAACGTCTGCGAAACAATACGCGGTTATTATGCATTGTTATAGCATCTGTAAACAGCTTTTCCCTCAGCAGCCTCTCTTTGTTTTTCCTCTTGAATGCATTGATAGACCTCTGATACTGGCAAGCTTCAAAGTTATCTGTCCTGAAGATTTAATTGTGACACAAAAACTCTGTTTCAAAGCACAGACACAGCAGACTCCATCTGTACATCTTAAATAAACCTGCTACCTTACGGGACCTTACAGGAAAACCATATCAATGATTTTACATTTTCTTTGTTCAACAAATCAGCATGATCTGAACAATCTACAATTCAGCAGTTCTTTTTTGTAATTGAACTAAAGAGTGAGAGAGGCATGAGCAACTCCTTCTGCAAAGCTGCAAATAAATCATTCACTTTTATACTCCGAACCCAAATCTCTACACAATCTCTGGGTAGATTTTATATCCACTGATCCTCCAGCCTCCCAGCCTTTTCTATTTATTGAACAGCTCATTTCTCTCACGACAGCATTGAGAGGAAAAAAAAAACACACAGGCACACAGCTGATATGTTTCATGGTTTCCTGCTATTAAATAATGAATCAGCGAAATTTCGGCCTGAAATAGTAACAGCTTACAAATCCTGCGGAAGTTTTGAAAGAACTGCTCGTGCTGACGTGAAAATAAATCGGCAAGCTGATAACTATTAATGAACACTGCAAGTCTGCTTTCGGGCTATTAATGACAGGTTGCTGTGTAGTGGAGAGGCAGAAGGAAAAAAAAAAAGCACTTTACACCAATTTAATAAAAACCTATTGGAGGGAAAATCAGTTGTGTTTTTTTATAAACACTCAGGAATAATCTAAAAACAAGATGTAGGCTCTTTCAGAAAGTTTGCTTAATCTGATTCTCTGAACTTTTCTCCAAATTGCCTTACGGCTGTTGGCAAAAGAAACTCACTATTTAGCTACTTTATTGTTCTGTAAAAATATTCACTTCAAAACAGATGGACAAGTTGTGTTGCCAACTTGGAGGTGCTATGGCTAGATTTGGGGACTCTTTTAACATTATCAGAAACTTTATAAAAGATCTACTATTATAAAATAATCTACTATTTGAGCAGGCATTAGTGACTGCCCCATGGCTAGGCAGCAGATTTTCTTGAGATGTGCTTGCATCAATTGAAGAATATAATAATTCTTTCTCCAATTACTGATCAGCGGTTTTCCAATGATCATTACCAATTAATGATCAAATTGTTTCTATTCATTCAACACTATAAACGATCACGGAACGCTGTCGACCCTTATAACCAATCACTGGTCTCAATGCTTGACACCCTTGTCTCAATGACCAGTCACTAATTACAGTACCATTGTTCCCAAAGACCAACCACTGATGATCATTGTTCCCACCAAACAATCACTACACACCATGATTTTTTTTTTAATGATTGACATTAAACCTACATTTAGATTTAACTATTGACACAATGATCATTATTATTCCCAAAAAGCAATCACTAATCACCATTATTCCCATCCAATCACTAATCACCATTTTTCCCAACATCCAATTATTAATCACCATTATTCCCAACATCCAATCACTAATCACCATTATTCCCAAAATCCAATCACTAATCACCATTATCCCCAACACGCTATCACTAATCACCATTATTCCCAACACGCTACAATTTCTTTCAGCTTCTCCTATTATTTGATTTAGCACATGTTTTTACGCTGGATGCCCTTCCTAACGCAACCCTGCTGATTTATCCAGGCTTGGGACCGCCACTAAGAGTGGCTGGGGTTGGTTTCCTGACCGGTGATCGAACCCGGGCCACAGCGGTGAAAGCGCAGCATCCTAACCAGTAGACCACCAGGGGACTAATCACCCTTATTCCCAACAAGCTATCACTAATCACCATTATTCCCAACATGAATCACTAATCACCATTATATCCAACCACCAATAACTAATCACCATTATTCCCAACATCCAATTACCAATCACCATTATTCCCAACATCCAATCACCATTATCCCCAACATCCTATTACTAATCACCTTTATTCCCAACACGCTATCACTAATCATTATTATTCCCAACATCCAATCACTAATCACCAATATTCCCAACATCCAATCACTAATCACCATTATTTCCAACCACCAATCACTAATCACCATTATTCCCAACATCCAATCACCAATCACCATTATTCCCAACATCCAATCACCATTATCCCAAACATCCTATTACTAATCACCTTTATTCCCAACATGCTATCACTAATCACCCTTATTCCCAACATGCTATCACTAATCACCCTTATTCCCAACATCCAATATCTATCTATCTATCTATCTATCTATCTATCTATCTATCTATCTATCTATCTATCTATCTATCTATCTATCTATCTATCTATCTATCTATCTATCTATCTATCTATCCAATACAAACCATACCTTGATCACCATTATTCCCATCAGTCACTGTCATCATTATTAATTAAGACAGAATTGTATTAAACCACACTCTAAGAACTCAAGTGACTTACACTGAGAACCACTACAATGAACACTAAAAGAATTTATCTCTTCTTGTGTGTTCTTTAAAAAACAAACAAACAAACAAATATGTCAGGCTGTCAATAAAATCTCGTAGGCATCAGTAACGTTGTCATAGAGACAAACACCATAGTGATGTCAGCCTCCATGCAGCCTGTCAACACTTTGTGTGCAGACGAAACATGAGAGCAGAGAGAAAGAATGTGTGGCTATTTATACCGACTGGAAAACAACCCACCCATCATCATCATCATCTCACTGTCTGTCTGTGTGTCTGTCTGCTTGTGTGTCTGTGTGTCTGTGTGTCTGTCTGTCTGTCTCTCTCTCTCTCTCTCTCTCTTTTGTCCCCGGTCTCTTGCTCTCTTGTGTCCTTTGCAGTCATTGGTGACTTTATGAAGGTCATCTATAGCATCATAATTGAATTGAGGCATCAAATCTGTCACACGGTTTCATCGCTGTGTCTTGCATGTGTTTTTATTTTTTACCATTACCATGATTGTGAATACTGGCAGGAGTAATAATGTTATCATTCACACCACTCACTCTCTCATTCCTAATTTACTAACAGCGTTAGTGAGTGGATTTTCAATGCACTAAAACATAAATCCTGAGTGAAGCGAGAGAAAGCTGCTCTAAATCCTCCTGCAGGATCAACAGATGGCAGTCTAACTCCACCTCTCTCTTCCTTTCTCTCTCACGCTATCCGTCTGCCTCTCTCGCTCACTTCTCTGTCTGTCTGTCTTTGTCTCTATCTATCTATCTATCTATCTATCTATCTATCTATCTATCTATCTATCTATCTATCTATCTATCTATCTATCTATCTATCTATCTATCTGTCCGTCCGTCCGTCCGCCTGTCCGTCTGTCTGTCTGTCTGTCTGTCTGTCTGTCTGCCTGTATATCTATCTCTTTTTGTATATAGTACTTTCTAGTCTCTTTGTTTTTTCATTTATTCATTAATAATTAAATAATTAAAATAATAATAATAATAATAAAATGAAGAAGGAGGGGAAGAAGAGGAAAGGGAGGAATATCGTGTGTGTGTGTGTGTGTGTGTGTGTGTGTGTGTGTGTGTGTCATTGTCAGTAACATTGTTCTACCTTGTAGGTCTGTGGTCAGTGAGTTATGATCCCCTCCCTGTCTCTGTCTCTGTCTCTCTCTCTCTCTCTCTCTCTCTCTCTCTCTCTCTATCTTCTCTTTCTTTGTCTCTCACTGTACATCACTTTCTAACCCTCTCACCTCAGACTTGTTCTTGTTCTCTCTCTTGATTTCCATATTTATTTTTTCTTCTTTTCTCATATCCACTCTGTGCATCTTCTCATTTGTGGTTTATCTCTCTCATTCTCTTTCCCGTTTTCTCGTTCTTCCCTCTTCTTCTCTCCTCTTCTCTGAGGGTTCCATTAGCTGTACCTGCTAGGTTAGGTTAGTGCAGTGGTCTCAAATGAAGTGGCACTAATATGAGGATTACATCACCTAAATCCAGCTGAAGCACCTCCTGAGCTCTGCATCTTGCTCACTGCTGCACGTCTACATGTTAAATGCAAACGTCAGGAAAGGAAACGGATAACTGAAGTATTCTGCATTGAGTTTCTGAGTTATTCCTGTGGATAGAAAAAAGACGGGGAAGAGGCTAAACATGGCCCCATGACATCATGGTGAAAACTTCATGTTGTCTTGAAGGCTTTGTCACTGCCTTGTTTCACTATCATCTATCTATCTATCTATCTATCTATCTATCTATCTATCTATCTATCTATCTATCTATCTATCTATCTATCTATCTATCTATCTATCTATCTATCTATCTATCTATCTATCTACTTTACTTATATATGACTGAATATTACTCAAACCTTAACAAAGCATTAAGTTCAGCATTGTTACACAGTCGTGACATGATGTCATTTATCATCTGCATAGAATTAGCATATGTTAAATGACATGTTATTTATTTTACATTTTTTTTGTTTGTTTTAATCATGGGCCAGAGTAAACACTGATTAATGCAGGTGTTCTTTATTCAGCCGACATGTCCACAGCCATCATTCAATATGTGTTAATTGCTTCACAGGAAACACTCAGTAGAGTCATGGACAGAGAGTAGAGCTTTACTTTTGCAACTATTGAGCAGTTTTGTAGTAATGTATTTTGAAAAATAGCTCTGAGATTAAGCTGTTGTATTTCTAATCTGAAGGTCACGAGTTCAAATCCCAGCACCATCAAGCAACTACTGCTGGGACCAGGAGCACTAAACTGTCAGCTGTTCAGTTGTATAAATGAGATAATTGTAAGATCTTTTGGATAAGGGAGCATCTGACAAAGGCTGTAAATGTACAATCAAATAAAAGCAAACCTCAATGACATTTCTGTTACATTACAGAAACATTGCAGAAGTGTTCATTAATGTTATCAGAGTGAAATCATAAGGTCTAGAATATAAGGAAGGCTTAAGACTTTCACATAATATATTGGAATATAAATATAAATATATATATATATATATATATATATATATATATATATATATATATATATATATATATATATGTGTGTGTGTGTGTGTGTGTGTGTATATCATGGTCACTTGTCGCATCAGTAAAACAAATGTTTAGTAATTAAAAATACATTTTCTATGTTTTATCATTTTGTTTTTATATCTGAATAAAGGGAGGACGTTGTGAATATACAGTATTTGTGTGGAAGATTAAAATTTCGCCTCTTTTATATTTATTTATATTTCAATAAAAAACGGTCAAACAGTAATGCACACTGCTTTAAACATGCGTTAATAAAATGTGTGCTGTTAAAATACATTTTCGTTAATGCATTATTAACGCCTTAATTTCTACAGCCATAATATATATATATATATATATATATATATATATATATATATATATATATATATATATAATATCTATATACATGTATATTTACATGTACATACTGTATAAACACTTCTTGAAATCATTTCAGAGCTGCATTCCAAATCAGAAAATTAAGTTCAAATAAAACATCAGTATTTACCTGGTGAAAAATCACACTTCACCCAAATTGAATTTCAGAGCGCCTCGTTCAGAACGAAATGACCTGTGCACACTTTACGCATTAAAAATAACACACAGACACACAAACATAGTGGTTTTTGTGCAATATAATGTATGATAAAAGCAAAAAGCAATAAAAAATACACTTTCAACTGTAACACACACGGAAGAAAATTCAAATAAACGTCTAAAAGCAAATACATGGTATAATGGGGATGCTTTATTTCCTACGGTGTCTCCTTGGAAGCATTTTTGTGGCCTTTCGCAAAGTTGATTTCACAACAACAAAAGTATTTATATATTTAACCATGCCCTTGAATTGCATGCCATTATTTTGCGAGTTGATGTACATGCCTGAAAACATAGGTGCAACAAATTGTGATACAGTGGAGCTGGAATAAATTTTCTTCATCTCTACAGCTGATATCACGCAAGAAAAACAGACATAAGTTCAAGGTCAGAAGTGCAACATGAGAAACGCCTCTGTTTTGGGGAAAACGTAGCACCGCATGCAAATACATTTTAATTATCGGAGTAGTGTGTGAGTATGAGGAGTTCTGAATACTGATATGAACAAATTCAGCATGTACCCTAGTTCTCTGAGAGAATGAGACGCTGTGTCAGAAAGCTTTGGGAATGCAATTGCGTGGTCCATGCTCTGAATAACGAGTCTAATCAGTCAAAATTGAAGGCAGGCTGTCACCGGTGGGGTGACATCATGACCAGGAAGTATAAAACGCCCATTGAGAGAAGCTGGCTTTAGCTTCTGTAATCGAGAAAAAAACGCTGAAGAGACGCCGAAAGTGTGGCATAGAGATGCAGCGTCTCGTTTCCTCAGGGAACTAGGGTTACATACGTAACCTAGAGACGTTCTCTTTCAGAAACACTAGCTGTGTCGGAACGCTTTGGGAACGAGAGTTCAATAACACCACACCAAGCAGTACCTGACTAGTTTGAATGAGAACAGCTAGGTCGAAAGACAGAGGTGCCTGGAATGGCTCAGAGGTCAAGGTAGTTAAACCTGGCAAAGTGAGCAGGGTGGACCAGCCCACAGTGTCGCAGATGTCTTGAAGGATCAATCCAGAGAGCCAAGCCTTGGAGGCTGCCACACAGATGAACAACTGTTACGACTTCCTCTTTGGACTTGTCCGGCAGACATAGCAGTCCAGTGCTCGGACCGGGCACAGCCGGTTCAATCTCTCCTGGTCTGGGGTCTGGAATGGAGGAGGATAGAAAGCCTGGAGCCTGACAGGTCGTGGGATGACCAAGGGCACCTTGGGGATGTAACCCACTCTAGATGCAGGAAGGCATTGGCCATGCCATGAAGTGAACTCCATGTAAGAGGGGGCCACAGAAAGGGCATGTAAATCACCTAACCTCCTCAGAGAGCACATAGCCAGAAAAACCGTGGTCTTAACGGACAAGTGCCTCCATGAAATCTCGGCCAAAGGCTCAAAGGGGGGCTCAGAGAGAGATTCCAACACTATGGCCAGGTCCCATCCAGGCACTCTTGAATGCACCGGGGGCCTCAGCCTCTGGGTGCAATGGAGAAAACGCGTCAGGAGTGGGTCTCTGTCCAGTGACTGCCCAGACAACGGGGTGTGATTCGCCAAAACGGCAGATGCGTGGACGTTAATGGTGGATGGACCCAACCCTTTTGCGAACTCCTCCTTCAGAAACTCCAGCACTGAACCAACTGGGCAGTGGACTGGGTCCAATTGGTGCTGGGAGCACCAAGCAGTAAACAGGTGCCATTTAGCAGCATATGACCTCCTCGTGGAGGGAGCTCTGGACTGGAGAATGGTCTCTACCACCTTGGTGGAGAGACTGGAACCTCTGAGTTTTGCCCCTTCAGGGGCCACAGCGTTTACAGCTCGGGGCAGCGGTGAGCTATTGCGCCCCCTGATTGAGAGAGAGATCCCTCCCCAGCCACCGTGGGGTTACCAGGACTCTTTCTCTTTCGCTTTCAGAATTCTCTCCAGAACTCCCAGAAGCAGCACGATGGGGGAAAGGCGTAAAGGTGGAGCCTCAACCACGGTTGTGCCATAGCATCCAGTCCCAGCAGGGCTGGAGGATATAGGAAGAACCACAGGGGACAGGCGCAGACCCCTCTCGTGGTTGATATATGAGACCACCGAAGTGTTGTCCGAGCAGATCAACACAAGATGGCCTCTGAGGTCTGGGAGGAAGTCCTTCAAAGCCAGAAGCACAGGCAGCATTTCTAGGCAATTGATGTGCCACCAAAGATAGGGACTTACCCATGGACCTTGCGCTGTGTGACGACCGGGATCCCCCAACATGGGGCCTTGGAGTAGGAAGCCACGATCTCTCCAAACATCTAAGGCACGTAGGCATCGTCGTGTAACCTTGATCATGCGGAGGTGATTGCCCTTCCGAGAGAACCCCTGGGCCCTGAGCCACCACTGAAGGGGTCTCATGTACAGGAGGCCAGGTGGAATGGCATTGGACATTGCTGCCATGAGCCCGAGCAGTCTCTGGAACTGCCTAACAGTGAGTGACTGCCCTTCTCTGACGTTCCTGACGGCCGTAAGTATGGACGCAACATGGGCAGAGGAAAGCTGCGCACGCATAGTCATTGAATAAGGCTTTTAACGCTTCTCTTACTCGCCTTGATGTTTGATTTAAGAGGTTTTGAAATTCCACATTATATTCTATTTTTAGTTTTATAAATATCTTAACCTTTCTCTTTTAGCTAAACTTAAAGTACATGCTAGTCATTTTGTTTTTAAGATCTCAGATTTAAAAATGGCGCCCCAGGAAATGCTTTAGGACCAGACATGCAGAGTATCACCTCAACACGTTCGTTATTGTTTACTTTTTTAATTGGTCTATACTGTGATTGGCTGTGGTGTTTCAACCTGAGCCTGAAGGAAAATGGTTCTAATTGCCAGAAAGTATACGAGGTAATAACAAAAGGTTTCAAGACGACTTCTGTTTACAAGAAAGTACTTTATTTGTCTAAGTTTATACACTATCACCTTAAAAATATTCCCTTAAACGGCAATACAGAGCTCCCAGTATTCTGGAATGTGTCCTGAAAGACAAAAAAAATACCTGGAGCTGCTATGTAAAGAAGAAATCTTGAGATGAAATCCATCCTCATCTCGGTGACACTAGATATTCATTCATTATAGTTTCATCATTGCTACAGTTATCAGCTGTTCAATGATGGACACTTGAGTGCAAAACTATTGTGGCAATTATAATCCAAAGCCATCTTCCTGGTTTCTAAGTGATACCATCCACAGTGATTTCATGTATCTTTAGGCTGTCTATGTGGAGCAATTCTCAGTAGAAGTGGGTGGCTTCCATTTTTACATTCACATTTAACAGACACTCCTTATCCAGAGTGACATACGTGTATCTCATTTATAGAGATGAGCAGCTGAAGGTTAAAGGCCCTAAAGCTACCACTTTCCAATTGATGAGAACTCCAGAAGATCCAGAAAAAAAGGTATAAAGACGGATCAGGCTGGAACAAGCAGGTCCAAAGAGCAGAAAGGGTCAGTATCACTGGTGTCTCAGGAATAGCATGTGTAGGTTGACAAAGAAAGAGAGAAAGAGAACGGAAAGAGAGAAAGGAGGGGAACTTAGCTGTAAATTCAGTGCCAAAAAAGCACTATAAAAAATGCAAAAATCTATGGACACCTGACAAATTGTATGTTCTCTAATAATGACATCCACTCTTGGATGTTCCACTAGATGTTGTGGAGATTTGCGCTCATTCAGCCACATGAAAAAGTGTTAGTAAATTCAGCTATTGATGTATGTGTGGTGAGAAGGCCTGGTGTGCAATTCATCCCAAAGGTGTTCAATAGGGTTGAATTTAGAGCTTTATAGCAGGAGATCATCCATTAAAACCTATGTAAAGCATATCTTTATGCATTGTCACACAGGAACAGGTTTGTGTCTACTATTTCAAGTCAAGGAAAAATTTCACGCACAATCATATGCAATTTTGTTGGAGAAGAATCACATATAGCTTAAAAAAGTCAGGTCTCCCAATACGTGTCAATATAGAATAGTAAACCAAGTGCTGGTTGCACCAAAAGTTCAAATGCTTATTACCTTAATATCCCCTTACACTACATATCCCTACTGTTTTTCACATCTCATCTATATTACTTTAACCACGCAAACAACGTAGGATTTTTCTGTCGGAATTGGCGGTAGTTAATTTGAACGTCATCACAACAACTTGCTTATTAGGTAAGCGATAAACTAGCGAACAAACTGAAAAAGAAGGTGCTTGCATAAGGCTGAATGACATGGTGACACTGACAGATGTAATCAAACCCTTTTTGGCCATGTTCACACTTTTTTCCATATTACGGCGATGTTTCAAAGAGATGGAAAGTAAATGAGCAGCAGGCGGAAATGACGCTAAGGTCAAATCGTCTTACGTTTTGCTCATGCGTAGTACAGGCAAATAAACGTTTTCAGATGTTTCAGTGTGGATGAGCAACTTTTGGGAAAACGATACTGTTGATGCGAAACATTTTTTTTTAAACCGACACTTTTAAATGATTCCAGATTAGTGTAGACATAGATGAGACACGGAACATCGACTAGGAATAACTCCGAAATAAATCGCAGAACTGATTTGTTTTTTCAAAACGCACGCACAAAAAAGTTTTTTTTAAACTCAAATTTCAAAGTTATAAGTCATCATACTGCACATCATGACCTCAAAAAGTAATGTTAGTTATGCTTATGAATTCTTAATACTGAATAGTCCCAGCCTTGAATAGTACATAAGAGACAAAACGGAATGTAAATGTAATACTATTTCTTAAAATATGAATGTTTTGTCCTTGGTTGGGGTGTAAGAAAGAATGCCTTAGAGTGTGTGTGTGTGTGTGTGTGTGTGTGTGTGTGTGTGTGTGTGTATGTCTGTCTGTCTGTCTGCGTCTGTGTATGTGTGTGATCAATAACCCTGTCTTGTAAATATTTCTAGATGACATCTTAAAAATCCGCACGTCTTGGTTGGATTATAAATAATACTTACAATTTTACTCAGTAGGTTTCTCCCAGGGACAAAAGAGTGCACTCTTTCCATCCTCACTGCTTCTCAGGACGATAAAACGTGCCCACGTTTTTATTTTTCACGTCCTGGTAGCATTTCTGGGCATTGTAGCATTTGGTTATTTTCTGATTCTGTATTGTCTGATTGTGTATTTGTGTAAGTGTGCAAATTAACAAACGCAGCCATTTTTGTTCATCCGCCATTTTCAAGCCTGGAGTATCATTTCAGGACCTGCTCTCAGTCCATCATGCTCCTGTTGGGACGAATACTGGACGAACTGGCCATTTCATTGCTTCTCCAAAGAAATGTATGTATAAATGTATGCGAGCTGGTGGTCAGTTCTCTAACATGCACACAAACATTTGAAAGCAAATGTAAAATAAAATGGATAGCAAGCACCTTCTATACTTTTGCATGCAAAGAAACCACCAGAATGTACAAGTTCTGCAAGTTGATTAAATGTAAGGGAAGTCTAGGGTCATAAACCATTGTGGAGGTCAAAATACAGACAAATAATATGTAGACATGCAATATTTCTAGGTTCATAGTATTTTAGACATAACAAACTACACTGGAAAATTACAAGATGATACTGCGCATGTCTGGTCCTAAAGCATTTCTTGTGGCACCATTTATGCATGAACAATTAGCCATTGGAATGGTCTATACATTCAGATGAGCCCATCATGAGCTTTTCCTTTTATCCCTGTTCTTAGCTGACAGGGAAGGAGGATGATGTGATCTTTTGGTGTTGTAGCCGGTCCACCTCAAGGGTCAATGTTCGGTCCATGTTGAGTTTTTTTCTGCTCAGCATGAGTGTAAAGAGTGATTACATTTGTTAGCATGTCCTACAAACTCAAGCCATTTTCCATTTCCCGTCTCTTACCAAAAAGACGTTTACACTCACAAATCTTGTTTGTTTGTTTTTCACACCAATCTGTGCAAGTCCACAGACTGCTGTGTGAGAAATTCCCAGGTGATCAGCGTTTTCAGAGAAAACTCAAACCGGCCCATCTGGTACTAACAAACATGGCACGATCAAAGTGACAGAGATCACAGTTTTTCTTCATTCTCTTGTTTGATGTGACGCTCTTGACCTGTATCTGCATGATAATTATCGCATTTATTTATTTATTTTGTGGCATTGTGCTGCCGCCGTGTGATTGGATGATGGGATAACTGCCTGAAAGTGCAGGTGGACACGTTTTCCCAGTACAGCTTGTGTTAATTGGCTGTAAGTGATGGAAGATGATTTGTAGAATCAACAGTCCATTAAGTGGTCATCAGATTGTAAGACTGTGATTCTCTGCATAGACGATTGGTTCAGTTTAAAACTCTGAACTTTTTTTACTTTTGAAACACAAACTGTTAAAAATATTATTTCAGTTTAATTATTCATGTTTCATAAAGGCATGCAAGGAACATTGTTAAGGGTCAATATAAAAACTGACAAGACACAAGCAGTTTTTCGGGTTACAATCCCAGGTTTAAAAGCAAAAAGCTCAGACATCCAGGCTATTAGAGAACATTTATAATACGTACAGAAAAGTTACAAACATTTGACTTAATACAACTAAAATAGTTTTCAATATTGTCAAATTACAGTCATTTTCCATGTTTAAAGGCCACCAAGGGTTCCATTTATATTTATAGGGAAGCGGAGCTCACTGGATGTTGGAATACTGATTGGAAGGACATGGTTTCAAATCCCAGCACCACCAAGCTCCCCCTGCTGGGCTCTTGAGCAATTACTCAGCTGTATAACTAAGTCGATAAGGACAAATGTAAATGTATGGCAGACGTTTTATCCAATGCAACTTATTTTTATACAACTAACCAGTTGAGGGTTAAGGGCCTTGCTCAAGGGCTCAGCATTGGCAGCACTGGGATACGAACTCATGACCTTTCAAATAGAAGTCAAACATCTGAGCTACAACTTCCCCTACAGTGCAGCACTGTCACTCACCAAGTTACTGACTGTGCACCGATGTACACTCACACACTTACACACCTTTTATAAAAAGACTCAAAAACTGGGAAGTATTTCTTCGCTCATTGTCTCTGTATGCCAAAATTTTGCAAGACGATTGTTTTGAATTGCGATTCTATGGTCCATATTTACGAATATATATCCTGGTACTGTCTTATTATTTTGTAGATAATTTTTGTTTCAATTTTTGACCTTGAGTTTGCTTCATGTTTTGGATTTCCCTGCTGTGGAGTTAATAAAGGAAAGTGGTTGATCAGTTTTTGAGGCTTTGGAAGGTCAGGGGTTTACGCCCCAATATGACTAAGCTGCCACTCTGGGGCCCTTAAGAAAGGCCCTTAATTCTCTGTGCTCTAGGGGTACTGTATCATGGCAGACCCTGCACTGCTTCCTGTCATCTGCGAAAAAAGAATTTAAATTTAAATAAAATGAGTAAAAAATACACATTTACCTTTAAAGATTTTTACCTGCATCTGTCCATGTCCTTGTAACTATAAATAACCAAATCGCAGTAAATACACATTTTCTGCTACTTGTGATGATAAAGGAACAGCTGTGTGCTGTTGGTGCAGTTGAATTGTTCCTGTCTTCTTTTATTCTATCCAAACTTTTCCACTTAACTGTACAGGAACGTTCTTGAAGTAATGCGATCAAACGGGGAAGGATGAAAATGCGCGATTGTGAGGGTTTAGGCCTAATTTGTTATGGTGAGTGTACGTTACAAAAACGCATCTGTTCGCACATGAGCGTTGTCCATCAATCAAATTAGTTTGAAGCTTCAGTTTCACACTCGGCCAGTTACGAAGTGAAGCAGGTCCGCATTGTACGCGACTCAGATTTTAAACAGCACGCACACACATATACACACACGCGCGCACACGCGCGCACACGCACACACACTCACAAACATGCAGCAACACAGTTTCTTTTCAAGGATGGGCAAGCAATTTTCTCTCTCGGGTTTCTTATTGGAGAGGCGTAGCGAGTGCGCATTGATTGCTTCTATCAAAGGGAATTCCGGACACACCTATAGGCACTTGAATTATTGATGGATGTGCGATGAATTGCCAAGAGGCGTGTGAACTTTCCTTGTGTCCAATTAATCTTTTAGCTGACTTCAGCCCGAGTCATCGCTCGCAATCCAGATAACAAGATGTTGAGGGGAAAAGAACAACAGAGGGGAAAACCCTCAGCGGAGATAAAACATCGCTGTACTGAACAACGGCGTGACAAGACTGAAATAAAATGCGCTAAGGTTCGACACCAAAGTCCTCTGCTACTTTTCTTCTCAGTTTGACAAAAAATAAAAGTGTTGGCAGTCGCGCAGATGAAACTTATGGAATATTCCAAATGCATCATGGGGGAGGGGAGTGTCCCTGTTATCACGATTTTACAGAATCTATAATTAAGGATTGAAAAAGGGATGTTTTAGGGATGAGATGGATTCATACGGAGGATTGTACTGAGTATTGATATCAGGCATTAGTAATTAAGAGTGATGACAATTGGCAAGCTAGAAAGAAAGAAAGAAAGAAAGAAAGAAAGAAAGAAAGAAAGAAAGAAAGAAAGAAAGAAAGAAAAAGAAAGTAAGACAGACAGACAGACAGACAGACAGACAGACAGAAGCTAGAAAGAAAGACAGCTGCTAATAGAAAGACAGAACACAAAGTGATACAAGCAGCAAGTCTGATGAAATGAGAGAATGATATAGATAGATAGATAGATAGATAGATAGATAGATAGATAGATAGATAGATAGATAGATAGATAGATAGATAGATAGATAGATAGAAATAGTCATCTTTGAAAGACAAAATGAGTAAGAGTGATAAATTGGTAAAATAAAATATGGACTGTGTGTGTGTGTGTGTGTGTGTGTGTGTGTGTGTGTGTGTGTGTTTGAGTATGTGTGAGCACACTACCGGTAGATTGATAGAAAGGTGGATGGAGAGAGTGTGTGGCATTGATAGGAAGGTACGCAGATGACGAAAGTGTGTGTTACTGGTACAGTGACAGAGTAAGAGCAAGAGAAGTGCGCTCAGGTGTGCGTGTGCGTGTTTGTGTGTGTGCAAGACAATACAAGACAATAAACAAGGTGGTCTTAAGGGAGAGGTGCAGCGAAAGAGGACATCAATTATAAACCATTTAATATAAAAAATCTTGAATAAGATAAAGAAAGAATTAGAATGGGACAAGAAAAGTGTATTCTGAGCAAAAAAAAAGAAAAGGAAAAAGTCCTGATGCATCCACTTGGTTTCAACATACAGATTTCTAGCAAACATTCAAGGAAAAATAGGGAACTTAATTTCACATTATAATGTGCTATAATGAGGTCACTACTTTGTAGTTACAGGCTGAGGTGAAGTGCACAAGAATAAAACTTATTAGAGTGCAGTGTGTAGTGCTGCTTCCTCATAGCTCTAGGATTCCCAGTTCGATGTTTTCTTTCTTTCGGTTTTCTTACCCCTCTCAAAACCATTCCTGCAGCTTTCTATCTTGCTATGCTAATGTATAAATAGGAAACATGATTACTGAAGGAGAAATGAAAATACATCTACGCAAGTGTTAAATGTTTATATGTGGCAATACAAATTGTCGTGATATGGTAAAGGAGGCTGCACATTTGCAAACTCTGATTTGTACACGAAACATCCTGACAAAAAAAAATTCACTGGAAGGTAAGCATAACATGTGGTGTGAAACAACCACCATGGACAACCAGCAGCAACAACAGACGAGAGGCGGAGTGTTAGGTAAGGTGAGACTACACTAATGTATATCAATTTAATTAACAGGGAATATGAAACAGGTGTATAGATAAAGATAAAGGGGGAGCAACATACACCATGGTACATGTGGCAGATCAACATCCTCAGCTGAGCAGGGAGGCAGAGCAACATCCAAAACAAGGCAAAGGGCAAAGTGGCATTCAAAGTGACAGGGCAAGGGAACAGAGAACCATCCTCAGTGGGGCAGAAGGGGAAGAGCGGCATCCATAATCGGGCAGGGAGGCAGAGCAACATCCTCAATGAGGCAGTTTTAGTCGTAATGTAACGTAGAATAAGTACCATATGGGCTGTGGGGATGCGGTAAAAAATTTGCCAAATTTTGATACCACTGTGGATAGAAAAACATATAATGGTATAGCTTTTTTCTTTTCTTTTGTAAAGCAGATTTTTACAGAAATAATCAAAGCTGTTCCATTTATTGTTGGTGAACTTAATGAGTAGTTAAAAAAGTGACATACTGTGACACAGACCTGCTGACGTTTGCATAAAACTTTATGATTTTACTTTTGCGTACAAGCTGGTAATGGAAGTGAATTTTCCTGGTTCTAGCTTCCCCCACCAAACAGTTAACTGCAGCAAAATTCAAAAAGCAAATGATGGCACAGGAGGACTCAGGAATGTATGAGTTTCATTCTTGCTCATGATTTATGATTTGACCATTAAAAGCTTTATATTTTACCGTTTTGCACTTCTCACTTCCATTTCTTTCTGTTGTTTTGTTTTTTTCCCCAGGAGCTTTATTTCCATGAGCGTTCCATGAACACGTGCGCCGTGTATTCGACAGACGGTGTGCAGACGCTTGGGCAATGCACACGCACCACGTCTGGTGTGAATTCTTGGTAATATTGCTCAGGGCCATTTCAATAATTTATTTTGCAAGTCCACATCAACCAGATGAAATGAGGCAGTGGGGGGCATTTAGCCCACAGGCTTCAAGTTTGACATCTGTGTTTTAAGTATTATTGAGATTAAAGTTGGCCTAATGTTTTGTGTGTTTACATACAGAAATGTATTATTTTTATTATTATTATTATTATTATTATTATTATTATTATTATTATTAGTAGTAGTAGTAGTAGTAGTAGTAGTAGTAGTATGAAGTCCTTTTGGTGTCACTGCTAGATAATAAAGGCTTGGTACCTGCAGAAATAAGGTCACAATTTCTTAACTCTCCATAAGCCCAGATGCTGTGTTAACAGTGCTAAATGGATCAGATTATATAGATGGCATGTGCTTATGAAAAAGTAGGGCAGCTGCTGTACACCGGCACCGAAACGTATTAGCCAGATGTGCATTAAAGAGGAGCTCAGACCTGCCAACACTGCTAGCAGGCAGCGAGAAAGTGAATTTGAACACATGCCGGTGAAATGGTTGATTTTATATTTTCTTTAAAGAACATCAGTAAAAAAATAGAAAGAAAAAAGTATAGCGAGATATTTACATCTAATTATCAGCTCCTCAGTTTATTTCAGCAGAAAATACCACATTGCCAACATCTTATTTTCCATTGATTCACAAGACAGAAAACTTTAGCTTTAAGGTCAATGAACGTAAATGTAAAATGTAAAATATTGGCTGTGATGTTGGATCAGATTCCCACCAAAGAAAACAATCAATTAATCAATCAATCAATCAAACAACTAAAAAATATACACAAATGCAAATAATTATAGAGATGAATAAACCGACAAACAAATTAATAAACAAATGTATTAATTGATTAATTTATATTTGGCAACATGGTTTAAAAGACTAATACACCACAGTTTGTGCATATTTGCACTTTTTCTAAACACACTATTTGTCTATTTTAACAGTGATTACCAAATCATAGGTTATCATCTCTGTCATAATTGAACAGTGGGATGGATTCAAATGCGGTTAAAATTTTATGTGAGGCAGACAGACAAATCCAAATCTAAAGCAAGCTTGTGAACTATAAACAGTCAGAGGTCAGGTGATTCGTGAACATAAGTCTAGGTGATCTAAAAGCACAAAAAAGGAAACAGAAAGAAATTGAGAGAAGGACATTAGAGTGGGACATTAGAACATCATAGAAAAAGGCTTGCTAAAGACAAACTTTTTTTACAGGACAAAAACACTCAAGGTTTAAATACACAAGCTAACTGATGTATAATGGTGTTTATACTTATGCAGACACTAGATTTAAAATTTTGTCAGGACTTCTTGCTGTAACAATCAGACCTAGATCCTATATATGAGGTCCTGGATATGCAAACGATCTGGATCAGAAGTGTCCAATCTTAGTTTAATCTCTAAAATGGCTACACTTTTTTTTTATTCCAGGCAGTCTGAAGACTTACCAGCTTCTATCTGTTTAATCATTAGATTCTGGCCTTCAATAAGATAGAAGCTGTGGCTCGTGCTTGGATCAAATGAAAACCTGCAGTCACACCAGCCAGTCCCATCTAAAACTGAAATCGAGATTAAACAGTGTATTAGAGATTATTTTTCCACATTAAGAAAAAAACATTATAATACAAGGAAACCGGCAAAATTCTCAACAAGCTACTTTAGTTCAGTTCACTGATAGTCATCCATTAGAAAAGCTAAAAGCAGTGGAAAAAGCCATGCTCTTTTTAAAAGTCCAGCATGTAGGTATGTGAATAACGTGATCATTTCAATGTAAAGATCAAGATAGTACATTTTTTACTGCATTTTTACCTATTTGTTCTTCACTCATTATCATTTGGTGCATATGTGTAGGTGTATGTATGTGTATGTATGTATATATATACATACAGGAGGTGGAGCTGGAGGTAGCAGAGCTGAAGATGTTGAGGTTTTCGTTGGGAGAGACGAGGATAGACAGGATTAGATATGAGTTTGTTAAAGGGACAGTGCATGTAGGACGTTTTGGAGACAAAGTGAGAGAGATGCAATTGAGAAGGTTTGGACATGTGCAGAGGAGGGACATGGGGTATATCGGTAGGAGAATACTGAGGATGGATCCACCAGGAAGGAGGAAAAGAGGAAGGCCAAAGAGGAGGTTTATGGATGTGGTGAGGGAAGCCATGCAGGTAGTTGTTTTGAAAGAGGCAGATGTAGAGGACAGGGTATTCTATGGGTATTGTCAATAGGAAAATGAGAATCAAGAGACCAAAAAATGCAAATGAGCTGAAGGCCACAGTCACAGAAATCTGGGCTTCCATACCACATCAGTAGTGCCACAGACTGATCACCTCCATACCATGCCGAATTGAGGCAGTAATTAAAGCAAAGGAGCCCCTACCAAGTATTCAGTACATATACAGTAAATTAACTTTCCTGAGGGCCAACAATTCACGAAAAATTTTTTATTGATCTTATGAAAGATAATTTTTTCAGATAGTGAATTGGTGGGGTTTGTTAAAGTGAGCCAAAATCATTACAATTAAAAGAACCAAAGACTTAAACTACTTCAGTCTGTGTGCACTGAATTCATTTAATACACGAGTTTCACAATTTGAGTTAAATTACTGAAATAAATGAACTTTTTCACGATATTCAAATTAATTGAAATGCACCTGTATACCCTTGTTAGAGTTAAATTTTTTATTATTATTTTTTTTTTTTATCAATGCACATTAGTCAATTAGTCACCAATAGTATTAGTAAGTGAAATGAAAATTCAAGACTATTTGGGATCCTTGGATTTTATAGATAAATAGCCAATCAAATTTCGTTTGCATATACACCTAGGAGAGCTTATCAATTTTTCACTACAAAGTAAAAATATGAATTGATTTAATCTTTTAATTAGCTTTGTTACTGTTTACTGCTCAATATTCCCCAATATCGCATTTATACATTCCAATTAAAACATTTTCCAGCCTGCTTACCCACTGTAGCCTTGTTCCAGACAAAACGTGTCCCAATTTCAGACTGCTATTAAATAATGATCTTCCCAGATTAATCAGTGATGTAGGCTGTGCATGATCCAATCTTATTTCCAATAAATCCATGGCCCAGTTACGACTGGTCCAATATAGTAATGTAAATATGAACCATGTTTATTATTTATGACTCATAAAAAGCTTGTGCTGCAAGATGGCCAAGTCCTGGCGACCCCGGATTCTCAGCCAAGGCTTCATCCTCAAGCTGTGCCCAGCTGGCATGTCCCCCTTGTTTGGTTTGTGTAAAATCCTGTTTGTTTACTGGCGGTTTTCTTGAGATTTCAGGTTTGGGTGTTGAGTCAAAAAAGAAAAAGAAAAAACTGTGCAGGTTTGGTGACAAATAGACAAATACTATTACTACTACTATACCACGAATAATAATAACAATGTAATCAAAATGATTGAATCTTTTATATATTGATTCTCTTACAGTCTTTTTCTTCTTTCTCCTGCTCCTATTAGGGGTCACCACAGTGGATCATCCGTCTTCATCCCACCCTGTCCTCTGGATCTGCCTGTTTCAAAACCACCTGCATGTCTTCCCTCACCACATCCATAAACCTCCTCATTGGCCTTCTTCTTTTCCTCCTTCCAGCATTCTTTTTCCGATATATACCCCATGTCCCTTCTCTGCACATGTCCAAACCATCTCAATCGTGCCTCACTTTTTATCCAAAACATCCTACATGTGCGATCCCTCTAACAAACTAATTCCTAATCCTGCTGAACCACTGCTTGAGTCTTGTTGGAGAAATACTTATTGACAAAATGCTGATGAAACATAAGCAACTCTTGGTAAAGGATAGCTGGACGTGATGGTTCTTCTCGTTGATGCCACCGTTGTGTCGCGTCTCCTCACTGCAACTCTAACTCACAGCTAATTTGTTTAAAAAAGCACCTGTTCTGTTCCCTTAACCACGAGAGAAGGTGAATGACAAATGTGTGATGGTTCCTACTGTAATTCAGCCCCTAATGGGACGAATAGATCTCTGTTACTTCGTTCATGCCAATTATCCCGGAATATTTTTAGGAAATGAGAACTAATAGTCTCAATCAGCACACCTTAATATATCTTATTCCGAAGATCAGAGAACGACATTAAATATTACACACGGCTCCTTCCTCCTCCATGAATAATTTGAGCTAAATTTGACTAATTTGATGACGCTGCAGTATGAACATGGCACTAGTGAGGAAACAGAAAAAAAAAAATGTAATTACAAAGTTGCATGTACTGGTTCAGAATATTCATTTGGCAATGAATTTTTATTTCTCAAGAAAAGATGAAAATCTTGCTGGTATCATGTGTCAGGCTATGCGAATGCACTCACCAAATCGAACCATTTCCGAGATTTGCGTCAGTATTGCTTTTCCAGTTTGTCAGTTTGGAAAATTTTGACACTCTGCCATGCACTTAGGGACACGAACTAAATACAGTTTGCATACAATTAAATCTTCTCATCGAGCCACAGTCTTAGCAAGCTTAGTTGTGCCACAAAGACTCCCCATGAAGATGTAAACTGATGTTAAATAATATCCACATCAACTCGATACCTACACCTCATTCCACTGCTGTAATTTCTCATTCTTCTTTTCACAGGCTATTCCACACTCTTCGTTTCACATCCGCAATCTGCATTCGTAATTCCACAAAGCATAATTCAATTTCCTTGTTTGACACCTTCACCTTGTTCCGAGCCTCTGGATGCTGAGATACACTCACCAGACGATGCAAAGGCTGAGATGCATTTCTAAGCAAATTCAAGCTGCCTCCTTGGATTGAAAGATAAATAAATAAATAAATAAATATCATCCACACTACTACTACCACCACTACTACTACTATGACTACTAATAATAAAGAGTAAAATAGGTATTTTATGTCTCGTGTGCATTACAGTACTGCAGAACTCTTTCTTTGCATATTCCAGCGATATTAGAAAGCTGTTGGGAAGGAGTCAGAGTGCAGGGTCAGCCAAGATACATCACCCATGGAGAATAAAGGGGTAAGGGGGTCTGGCTAAAGAGCCCAAAAGTGGCATCTTGGCAATACCGGGGCTTGAACTCCCAACCTTCGGATCAGTAACCCAGAGCCTTAACCAGTGAGATATTATTGTAATAGTAATCATAGCATATAGAAAGTAAAAATATACATAAATTAAAAATTTATAGGATTTCCCCCTGTTTTAGTCTAAACATTTAGACCCCATTTCCTGTTATAATAACCGCCACCCATGTGCTTATTTAGCCTTAAGGGCATTAGTAAAGTCACTAATGTAGGTGAGGAGGCTTAGGATGCAGTCAGCGTTCCAGTTCATCTCAAAGGTGTTCAATATAGTTGAGGTCAGCACTCTATAGCAGGCCATTCAAGATCTTCTAATCCAAACCATATCTTCATGGAGCTGGCTTTGCTGGCTTAGTTTTGGGTCTTAAACATCTACAACCTAGTCTACATCTCTTATTATTATTATTATTATTATTATTATTATTATTATTATTATTAATACTACTACTACTACTACAGGTAGTCCTCTACTTACAATGGAGATATGTTACCACAACCCCATCGTAAGTCAAAAATATCGTAAGTCAAAGATGGTACTATGGTTGTGACAGTCTTTCCTGCTTCATGCTGATTTATAATTTTCATTTTCTGTGCTTAACTAGAAGCTTTCCTCTTCTTTTTTTCACTACAAGCAGGAGACTGGAAGACATGCTTTTATCACTAAAATTGCTGTTTAAAACCGTTTGAAACCGAAAAAAATACACACTACGACAACTTTACACCGTCGAGCAAAAGTAGGGCATCTCACTGGGCGAGAGTTATGCTCATCCCAGCTGCGCATCCAACGTATCATACATCGTACGCTGCTGCCTGTTGCACTACATTTTTAATAATTGTACAATTTTGTCGAATCACTATCATCATCGTAAGATCATAAGTCAAACCATCATAACACGGGGACCATCTGTATTTATCTTGTAGTGACTGATTAAGAAAAATTATAAATAGCCAAACAGGACTGCAATTTTCAAATCAGCAGTGCAATCTACATTTAAATTCATCCCAAAAGTGTTCAGTAGGGTTGAGGTCAAAACTCTACAGCAGGCCACTCCAGACCTTTTTCTGCAAACCCTATCTTCATGGAGCTTGCTTTGTTTCCTACAACACGTTTAGGTCTTCTAGTTCGAGTGGAAGGGAAAACTGTATATCCTCTACAATTTTGCATCCTATACAACTGTGTGCCTCCAATATGGAAAGTCAGGTGTCCTAATAAATCTCTCCATATGGTGTACCTTTTAGTATCAACACCTTCCAGTGTGGAATTTCTTGATTGAGGTGCCATTTTGTGCTACACTGACTCAGGACTACAGTTTCTTTCTGATCACCATCACTGTATCCTGCAACATCATTTATCTGTAATAAATTGAGATTCGGTGCAACCCAGATGAGGATGGGTTCCCTCTTGAGTCTGGTTCCTTTCAAGGTTTCTTCCTTATGCAAAAGTCCTTATTAAACTGTTGATTTATTTTCATTGATCATAATTCATAATTATTAATATTCTTTTCTTTAACAGCAGCCCTGACACTTACACAGCAACAAATCACAGGTTCAGATCAAAACCTGTATAGTAACAAAATACACAACGGCTTGTATGACAGACGCTTTACATGAGATCAAACATGTACCATTATTGATGTCATGATACATTTGTGCACATAAGTAAAAAACTGTGTAGATAATTTTTTTCCACATTGATACTTTTACGTGTAATTTGCACAGATCCACATATTTCATGTTACCCTACATTTGTTTTGGCAGAAACAGTTAAATTATCTGTAGTTAACATCAGACGGAATATTAAAAGCATCGATTTCAGACAAATGTATTTTAGCTTCAGTTTAGTAGATCAGAATTCCAGTGGGTTAAATTCAAATACACAATACATTGACAGTCTCTTTAAATTGATCGGGATGATCAATTTAAAGTCAGGTAGTGATGTAGGTGAGTTGAGGAGGCCTGGGGTGCAGTCAGCATTCCAATTCATCCCAGGTAATACCCAAAGGTGGTCGGTAGAGTTGAGTTCAAAACTCTATAGCAGGAGATGTTCCATTCAAACCCATGTAAACCATATAAAGGGTCAGGATCACACATGCATTACAGCACAGTGAAATTATTTATTTGGACGTCCCAGCAATTTGTTTGGGAAGCTGGGGTCAGCCATGATACAGCACCTCTGAAGCACAAAGGGGTTAAGAACCTTGCTTAATGCCCCAAGAGTGTTGACTTGAGGACCTTG
Organism: Silurus meridionalis; assembly: GCF_014805685.1. Classification (NCBI taxonomy): domain Eukaryota; kingdom Metazoa; phylum Chordata; class Actinopteri; order Siluriformes; family Siluridae; genus Silurus; species Silurus meridionalis. The sequence goes on along the minus strand of NC_060884.1, from coordinate 30,471,055 downwards.
AACCCCTGACCTTCTAATCAATAACCCTAAACCTTAGCCACTGAGCTACCTTCTTCTTCTTCTTTTTCTTCTTCTTTCGGCTGCTCCCATTAGGGGTCGCCACAGCGGATCATCCGTCTCCACACCACCCTGTCCTCTACATCTGCCTCTTTTACACCAACTACCTGCATGTCTTCCCTCACCACATCCATGAACCTCCTTCTTGGCCTTCCTCTTTTCCTCCTACCTGGTGGCTCCATCCTCAGCATTCTTCTACCAATATAATTCATGTCCCTCCTCTGCACATGTCCAAACCATCTCAATCTCGCCTCCCTCACCTTGTCACCAAAACATCCTACATCGCTGTCCCTCTAATAAACTCATTTCTAATCTTATCCATCCTCGTCACTCCCAACGAAAACCTCAACATCTTTAGCTCTGCTACCTCCAGCTCCACCTCCTGTCTTTTACTCAATGCCACTGTCTCTAAACCATACAACATCGCAGGTCTCACCACAGTCCTATAAACTTTCCCTTTCAATTTTGCAGATACCCTACTATCACAAATCACTCCTGTCACTCTTCTCCACCCACTCCACCCTGCCTGCACTCTTTTCTTCACTTCTCTAACACACTCTCCATTACTTTGCACTGTTGAACCCAGGTACCTGAATTCCTCCACCTTCTGAAGCTCTTCTCCTGCAACCGCACCACTCCACTGCCCTCCCTCTCATTCACACACATGTACTCTGTCTTACTCCTACTGAGTTTCATTCCCCTTCTCTCCAGTGCATATCTCCACCTCTCCAGGCTCTTCTCAACCTGCTCCCTACTCTCACAACAAATCACAATATCATCCGCAAACATCATAGTCCAGGGAGACTCCTGTCTGACCTCGTCCGTCAACCTGTCCATCACCACTGCAAACAGGAAAGGGCTCAGGGCCGATCCTTGATGCAGTCCAACCTTCACTCTAAACCAGTCTGTCGTACCTACTGCACACTTCACTGCCGTCACACTGTCCTCATACATGTCCTGCACCACCCTTACATACTTCTCCGACACACCTGACTTCCTCATACAGTACCACAACTCCTCTCTTGGCACCCTGTCGACGCCTTCTCTAAATCCACAAATACACAATGCAATTCCTTCTGTCCTTCTCTATACTTCTCCATCAACATTCTCAAAGCAAATATGGCATCTGTGGTGCTCTTCCTCGGCATGAAACCATACTGTTGCTCACAGATGGTCACCTCTTCTCTCAGCCTGGCTTCCACTACTCTTTCCCATAACTTCATGGTGTGACTGATCAACTTAATACCCCTGTAGTTACTGCAGGTCTGCACATCTCCTTTATGCTTAAAGATCGGTACCAGCACACTCTTTCTCCATTCCTCAGGCATCTTCTCACCTTCCAAAATCCTGTTAAACAATCTGGTCAAAACCCCACTGCCATCTCTCCTAAACATCTCCACGCTTCCACCGGTATGTCATCTGGTCCAACCGACTTTCCACTCTTCATCCTCTTAATCGCTGCTCTCACTTCCTCCTTACTAATCTTATCTACATCCTGCTTCACCATCTCCACATCATCCAACCTTCTCTCTCTCTGATTTTCCTCATTCATCAGCTGCTCAAAATACTCCCTCCACCTTCTCAACACACTCTCCTCACTAGTCAACACATTTCCTCTCCATCCTTTACTGCTCTAACTTGCAGTACATCCTTTCCAGCTCGGTCCCTCTGCCTGGCCAATCGGTACAAATCCTTTTCTCCTTCCTTAGTGTCCAACCTCTCATACAGCTCCTCATATGCCTTTTCCTTGGCTTTCGCCACATCCTCTTAACCTGCTGCCGCATCTCCTTGTACTCCTGCCTACTTTTCTCATCACTCTGTCTATCCCACTTCTGTTTTGCCAACCTCTTTCTCCTTATGCTCTCCTGCACTTCCTCATTCCACCACCACGTCTCCTTGTCTTCCTTTCTATTTCCAGATGTCACACCAAGTACTTTTCTAGCTGCCTCCCTCATCACTCCTGCAGTAGTTGCCCAATCATCCAACACCTCCTTAACACCACTGAGCCTCTCTCTGACCTCTTCCCTGAACCTCACACTACACTCTTCCTCCTTCAGTTTCCACCATCTTATTCTTCTTTCAGTCCTCACTCTCCTCCTCTTCATCCTCGCCTCCAAAACCATCCTACAGACCACCATCCTATGCTGTCTAGCTACACTGTCCCCTGCCAACACCTTACAGTCGCCAATCTCCTTCAGGTTGCATCTCCTGCATAGCACATAGTCCACCTGTGTGCACCTTCCTCCACTCTTATCGTCACCCTATGATCCTCCTTCTTTTTAAAATAAGTGTTCACCACTGCCATTTCCATCCTTTTAGCAAAATCTACCACCATCTGCCCTTCCACATTCCTCTCCTTAAAACCATACCTACCCATCACCTCCTCATCACCTCTGTTCCCTTCACCCACATGCCCATTAAAGTCCGCCCCAATCACTAACCGTTCTTTCCTAGGTACACCATCTACCACTTCATCTAATTCACTCCAGAATCTTTCCTTCTCCTCCATCTCACAGCCAACTTGTGGAGCATAGGCACTGATGACATTTATCATCATCCTTCAACTTCCACCTTCACGATCATCACCCTATCAGAAACTCTCTTCACCTCCACTACACTCTTACTGTACTCTTCCTTCAGAATCACCCCTACACCATTTCTCTTTCCATCCACACCATGATAAAACAGTTTAAACCCACCTCCAATGTTCCTGGCCTTACTCCCTTTCCACTTGGTCTCCTGAACACACAACATATCTACCTTTCTCCTCTCCATCATATCAGCTACCTCTCTCCCTTTACCCGTCATAGTACCAACATTTAAAGTACCAACCCGAACCTCCACTCTCCTACACTGCTCCTTTCCCTGCCGTCTCTGTAGACGTCTTCCTCCTCTCCTTCTCCTCCTTCGGCCAACAGTAGCCCAATTTCCACCGGTACCCTGTCGGCTAACGATACCTGTGGCGGTCGTTGTTAACCCGGGCCTCGACCGATCCGGTATGAAATTCTCATTTGTGATCCGCATATTTGATTTGGCACGTGTTTTACGCTGGATGCCCTTCCTAACCCAACCCTCCCCATTTACCCGGGCTTGGGACCGGCACTAAGAATGCACTGGCTTGTGCCTCCCTAATGGCTGGGTTTTAGCCACTGAGCTACCACTTTCCCCAAATCCCAGCTTGTCAGAAATCTGGGGCTAGAGCACTGGGGTCAGCCATGGTACTGTGCCCCTGGAGCAGATACGGTTAAATGCCTTACTCAAGGGCCCAACTGTGGCAGCATGGCAGTGCTGGGGCTTAAATCCCAGACCTTCTGATCAGTAACCCAGAGCTTTAACCATGAAACCACCACTGCACTAACTTCACAGGGCTGGTTTTGTGCATGGGGCATTATCAGATTTGGGTCTTCTAGTTCAAATGAAGGGAAAATTTTATGCTACACATCCAAAGACATCCTAAACAATTGTTTGCTTTCAACTTTGTTGTAATAGTTTGAGGAAAAAGCAGAAATGGCTGGAAATATAGTGTGCCATATGGTCTACCAAATAGTATGCCAATATACTTCACTAAAGAAAGATCCAAGTGGCATAGCTAAGCAACTGAGCAGTTAAGTGTTATGGGCCTATGCTCAAGTAGCAGCAGCTTGGTGCAGCTAGGGTATATTTTTATGTACAATGTTCTAGGAAAAGGCTCTGAATCTACTATGATCCTGCCCAGGATACAGCAGTTGAATGAATAATGGCACAAATAAAACAAACATAAAAAGTCAGGGTTGTTGTTGATCTAATACAGGGAAGATTAGAGAAACAATCATTTTTAAACATTGTGGAGATGGAAAAATATGACATTCAAAACACATTGTCCTTGTTGGTCAAGACTTCTTTTTGTCTTTTTGTTCCCTGGATCTATTTAATATTTTGCTTAGTAATGTCAAGAGAAAGTTGTACATTCAATGCTGTTGTGAGAAAAAAAGTCAAGCCTTTCAGTTTTGCTCCTCCTTTCTATTTCAAAATGAAATCACAAAACCCTCAGACTGTCTCATAGGTCTTTTGTAGACATCTAAAGATGCTAACGCATTGAAACATGTCGTAATTGCAGCCGCTCTCCTTCTGCCATCTCTGAATTTATTTCATCCCTTTTGCAGAATTTGTTCCTCTGTTATGATAAATTGGGCTGCGTGTTGCGCGGAAGATTGCTACCTGAAGGATATGATATCTGCTAAAACCTGACGCGCATCTCATTTAGGCGTTTCCTTTTTGTCTGCCGTTCATTTCTGTTTTTCATTTTCATTCCTCGGTGTAGGTGAGAGCGTGGGCCGAGCCAGCAGTTGTTAGCTCAAATGTCTTCGTGTTTTGCTAATGGATTTGTAGGCTGGCAACGATGTAATGGGTCTCGTTCGTTCTTTTGTTCCTTTCAGTTTTTTTTTTCATCAGCGCAAAGATAAATAAATAAATCGCAGGTTCATCATGCAAATTTTCGCCTGGCGACCGTCGCACATTCTTCAAACAGACACCTCCTTTGGAGAGAGAGACGCCAACAGATAAAGTGACAAATGAGCTACAGATCTCTACACGAGATGCCTCCTCCCTCTGCTTTTGTGTCCCTGTGTAAAAAAATTTGTGTATGCCTATTGGGGAAGAAACTGGGTCGACGCACTGTCATCATGCTATCATGCAAAAAAAAAAAAAAAATAATAATAATAATAAAAATAAAATAAAAAAAATATATATATATATATATATATATATATATATATATATAATTTTAATATATAATTATATATATATATATATATATATATATATATATATATATATATATATATATATATATATATAATTTTAATATATAATTATATATTTAATATATATATATATATATATATATATATATATATATATATATATATATATATATATATATATATATCTATATATAGCTGAATAGTGTGTATGGGCACAGCCAGGTCGAAGAACAGAGGAGCCAGGAGTGGCACAGAGGTCGAGGTTATAGAACCTGACAAAGGTCAGCGGGGTGGACCAGCTCGCAGCGTTGCAGATGTCTTGGAGGGACACTTCAGAGGACCAAGCCTTAGAGGTTGGCACACACCGGGTCAAGAGCAACTTTAAATAGCATGCAAAAATTTGATTGTTCATTTTGTTAGTTAGTTCTGTATTTGCATTGCTCTTGTGAGCGGTTAGCGGTTGTTTGCTCTACTGACATCTAAGTGTGAGCTCAGCTGCTATGGCATTTTATTAATAGGAAAAAAAAAATCAAGTTTAAGAGACTTTTACAGACATTTGTTCAGATTTCTCATCAATCAATACATATTATTACGTGTTTATTAGGACACGGACTATAAATGCCATCCATCTAAAGGTCTGTTAGGAAGAGAATAGATAGAAAGCAAAGAACCTCTAGAATAGGTAAATTGTTAGACTTCATTTGACAACTGCTGGTGACTAAGGCTATGTCTACACTAATCCAGATAAATTTTAAAGCAGCGTTTTCTTTAAAAACGCTCCATGTCTACATGTTTTCAATAATTTCCAAAAAAGTTGCTCATCCACACTGAAACATCTAAAAACGCTTATGTCCCATACTGTGCATAAGCAAAATGTAAAATACTTCAACCTGCGTTATTTTTACCCTGTCTTTTATTTAATTTCTGGCTTTTAGAAATGTGGCGGCAATGACTAAAAATGCATCTCCGAAAGCCTTATTTATCAAAGTCCACACTGCGGTGCAAAAATTGCTTTTTTCATTTACTTTGAAGAGCATTTTTCAAAACTGCTTTTTGTTGTTTTTATTTTCAAGTTTTTGTTGACTAAAAACACTGTATCAGTGTGGACACAAGGCCAAAACGGAGAGAAAAATGTACATTTTCAATTGAAAACATAGTAGCGTGAACATGTTCCCAGCTTTTCAGACATTAAGTGAAAGCTTGTTTCACCACCTCAGTGTAAGAACAGAGAACAGTTTAGAAGCCTGAAAAGCATGTCTTCCTTTATTAGCTCTACAAACAAAACAAGCCAAAAGCTTTTTGTCTTTCTTTCCATTTTTAGGCAACAGAGCTTAAGATACAGATATTTGATCAAATATATGAAGTAGATGTGCTTAGTAATGATGAGGAATTTTCGTGGCTTATCTGCCACTTTGGAAGCTAATCTGTTTGAAACCAAGTGTACAGATTAGAAGGTTATAGAGAGCAGGACAAAATAAAGGTCTAAAGCATTGCTGTATCACTCTTTTTAGCTAGAGATGAAGGAAAGGGTTAATCCATTAAAACCAATATCAGCAGGTATTTAAATAATGTAATGCATAATGGAAGAAAATGTTCTTTGAAGGAAAAATAAATCAATGGAAGGAGTTACAAAACAAATCGTGGATGTCATTGAAAATTACAGGTTAATCACTGGGATTAATATGGATGTTGTTCATTTTTTCTTAAAACACTTAAGCGAGTCGATTACAACAAGCTGAGTCTAATAAAGCTACTTTGGGGAGAGAGAGAGAGAGAGAGAGAGAGAGAGAGAGAGAGAGAGAGAGAGATCGAACCATTGTGACAAGGACAGAATTTCCTTGACCATAAATAAATTCGCTTTGTTCTTCTATCCTTGCAGATCCCACCAAAACCCTCTTGTCTCAGCTCCTCTTGTGTTAGAATGAATAAAACACAAGGTCATACAAAGCAAGACAGAGAAGGAGACAAAAAAAAAAAAAACAGTGACTGTGGTGAACGACACAGCATTGACATATTGGCTCATGAACTCTCCTGGGATTTCTCTTGCATTTTCATGTCTCTGATAGGTTTGCACCCAACGATGACATAAAATTGTTCTTTGGGTCGATGGGACGGTTAGCTTGGCAGGTTGCTGGACTGGGTTTACCATGTGGAAAACAGAAAATGGTCACATATATTGACTGCTAGACTGCATATATACACTGCAGGTACTAGGCTTGACATCTGAAACCACAATGAAACAGTAAAATGTACACTGGAAGAAAGGTTTTTTATAAATGTCACGTTTACCTTACCGCATAGTGAAATTCTTCTTCGCATGTCCCAGCAATGTTACGAAGCAGGGGAAAGAGTGCAGGGTCAGCCATGATACAGTGTCCCTGGTGCACAGAGGGTTAAGAGCTTTACTCAGGGGCCCAATAGTGGCAGCTTGGCAATACCAGGGCTTGACCCCATCGCCAACACAATATTCCAAACATAATGCAAGATTATTGGATTTACCGCAGAATGCACCACCGCACAGTCCTCATACAAATATGCACATATAGAAAAAAAAAGATTGATTATTGAGCCTGATCTACAGCTAATCACTGGGGAACTGCTGTACGGATCCACAAAAATGAGATGAGAAGCTCCAGCTGTATCGGCTCGTGAACTTTTTCTCAATGCCAGCATTTATCTGAGGGTCTGCTCCCATAACCAATACAACTGTCACGGATATAGACCAGGCATCAGAAACCGGGAATAAACTAGAATGTCTTTATTGATTTCAAACATACCAACACAGACTTATCTTGAGTTCTTAACGTAAAGCAGAGCCAGGAGCATGGAAGCACAGGGAAACAAGAGTGGTAGGACGTCTGGGTGATCTATGGTAGCAACATGTAGATCCGACAGTGAGTAAGGGGGAATCGGGTCCTTAGAAAGGGGAAAGGTAAATGGGGAACAGGTTTAGGTGATTAGAGCAGGGAGAGGCTGAGTGAGAGCGTGAGCCTTGGAGGGAGGCGTGGCTAGTGGTTCCCTGACATTAACCCCCCCTCCAGGGCACTCCGAGAAGGGTCTCTCAACCCATCCAGGGTGGGTGGAGGGGGTCCAGAGGATGAAAGTCTTGGACAGGCCCGCACAATCTGGGACATGAGGAAGGTCGGCTGCCAGTGGCAGGCACCGCGAACTTGCTGCGAACTGCCACTAGGTGGAACCCTTTGAGGCCAGGAAAGGTCTGAGGCATCGCCTCTATGGATGTCCAAGGCGTGACGGCACCCCTGCGGATGTCCGAGGAGCGGCGGCACCTCGGAGGGACTTTGAACGCAGGCGCCTCTGCTGATGTCCGAGGCGTGTCGGAAGCAGTCTGGAGTGCGGCGGCACCCTGGGAGGGACTCTAGATGCAGCACAATTTTGATGTTACGATCACATTTTCGTTATATTGTCATTATAATCATAAACATCATACATCATAAACCTTATAGTTCACATATACTATTGTGAAAATCAGTACATTTCAATTTATATACTGCAGGTACTAGGCTTGACATCTGAAACCACAATGAAACAGTAAAATGTACACTGGAAGAAAGGTTTTTATAAATGTCACGTTTACCTTACCGCATAGTGAAATTCTTCTTCGCATGTCCCAGCAATGTTACGAAGCAGGGAAAGAGTGCAGGGTCAGCCATGATACAGTGTCCCTGGTGCACAGAGGGTTAAGAGCTTTACTCAGGGGCCCAATAGTGGCAGCTTGGCAATACCAGGGCTTGACCCCATCGCCAACACAATATTCCAAACATAATGCAAGATTATTGGATTTACCAGAATGCACCACCGCACAGTCCTCATACAAATATGCACATATAGAAAAAAAGATTGATTATTGAGCCTGATCTACAGCTAATCACTGGGGAACTGCTGTACGGATCCACAAAAATGAGATGAGAAGCTCCAGCTGTATCGGCTCGTGAACTTTTCTCAATGCCAGCATTTATCTGAGGGTCTGCTCCATAACCAATACAACTGTCACGGATATAGACCAGGCATCAGAAACCGAATAAACTAGAATGTCTTTATTGATTTCAAACATACCAACACAGACTTATCTTGAGTTCTTAACGTAAAGCAGAGCCAGGAGCATGGAAGCACAGGGAAACAAGAGTGGTAGGACGTCTGGGTGATCTATGGTAGCAACATGTAGATCCGACAGTGAGTAAGGGGGAATCGGGTCCTTAGAAAGGGGAAAGGTAAATGGGGAACAGGTTTAGGTGATTAGAGCAGGGAGAGGCTGAGTGAGAGCGTGAGCCTTGGAGGGAGGCGTGGCTAGTGGTTCCCTGACATTAACCCCCCCTCCAGGGCACTCCGAGAAGGGTCTCTCAACCCATCCAGGGTGGGTGGAGGGGGTCCAGAGGATGAAAGTCTTGGACAGGCCCGCACAATCTGGGACATGAGGAAGGTCGGCTGCCAGTGGCAGGCACCGCGGAACTTGCTGCGAACTGCCACTAGGTGGAACCCCTTTGAGGCCAGGAAAGGTCTGAGGCATCGCCCTCTATGGATGTCCAAGGCGTGACGGCACCCCCTGCGGATGTCCGAGGAGCGGCGGCACCCTCGGAGGGACTTTGGAACGCGAAGGCGCCCTCTGCTGATGTCCGAGGCGTGTCGGAAGCAGTCTGGAGTGCGGCGGCACCCTGGGAGGGACTCTAGATGCAGCACAATTTTTGATGTTACGATCACATTTTCGTTATATTGTCATTATAATCATAAACATCATACATCATAAACCTTATAGTTCACATATACTATTGTGAAAATCAGTACATTTCAATTTATATACTGCAGGTACTAGGCTTGACATCTGAAACCACAATGAAACAGTAAAATGTACACTGGAAGAAAGGTTTTTTATAAATGTCACGTTTACCTTACCGCATAGTGAAATTCTTCTTCGCATGTCCCAGCAATGTTACGAAGCAGGGGAAAGAGTGCAGGGTCAGCCATGATACAGTGTCCCTGGTGCACAGAGGGTTAAGAGCTTTACTCAGGGGCCCAATAGTGGCAGCTTGGCAATACCAGGGCTTGACCCCATCGCCAACACAATATTCCAAACATAATGCAAGATTATTGGATTTACCGCAGAATGCACCACCGCACAGTCCTCATACAAATATGCACATATAGAAAAAAAAAGATTGATTATTGAGCCTGATCTACAGCTAATCACTGGGGAACTGCTGTACGGATCCACAAAAATGAGATGAGAAGCTCCAGCTGTATCGGCTCGTGAACTTTTTCTCAATGCCAGCATTTATCTGAGGGTCTGCTCCATAACCAATACAACTGTCACGGATATAGACCAGGCATCAGAAACCGGGAATAAACTAGAATGTCTTTATTGATTTCAAACATACCAACACAGACTTATCTTGAGTTCTTAACGTAAAGCAGAGCCAGGAGCATGGAAGCACAGGTAAACAAGAGTGGTAGGACGTCTGGGTGATCTATGGTAGCAACATGTAGATCCGACAGTGAGTAAGGGGGAATCGGGTCCTTAGAAAGGGGAAAGGTAAATGGGGAACAGGTTTAGGTGATTAGAGCAGGGAGAGGCTGAGTGAGAGCGTGAGCCTTGGAGGGAGGCGTGGCTAGTGGTTCCCTGACATTAACCCCCCTTCCAGGGCACTCCGAGAAGGGTCTCTCAACCCATCCAGGGTGGGTGGAGGGGGTCCAGAGGATGAAAGTCTTGGACAGGCCCGCACAATCTGGGACATGAGGAAGGTCGGCTGCCAGTGGCAGGCACCGCGGAACTTGCTGCGAACTGCCACTAGGTGGAACCCCTTTGAGGCCAGGAAAGGTCTGAGGCATCGCCCTCTGTGGATGTCCAAGGCGTGACGGCACCCTCTGCGGATGTCCGAGGAGCGGCGGCACCCTCGGAGGGACTTTGGAACGCGATGGCGCCCTCTGCCGATGTCCGAGGCATGTCGGAAGCAGTCTGGAGTGCGGCGGCACCCTGGGAGGGACTCTAGATGCAGCACAATTTTTGATGTTACGATCACATTTTCGTTATATTGTCATTATAATCATAAACATCATACATCATAAACCTTATAGTTCACATATACTATTGTGAAAATCAGTACATTTCAATTTATTTCAATTAGCCAATTATTTTTATTATTATTATTATTTTCTTAATCTAAAGAATACATATCCATTATTAGAAGCTTATTACAGAAAAGTGTAACCAAATGTTCATAGTTATCGGATTCATGAAGATAAATGGTGCAAATATATTTTCTCCAACAACAAACTTTTCCAATTAAAAAATAATAATAATACTAAGTGGCATCTTCCTTTAGAAATCTTATTATCGGGAAGCTAATGAAAACTGTTTGTGATATCTAGTGTTTTTTCCTCTCTCATACGTTAACCACATAGTAATATTCTCCAGCAAATATAGGATGCAAGCTAGAAAAATGAAAGGAAGAAAAGTCCCTTATTTTTTACATAGAAATCAGAGATCTACCTCTTCAGACAGTACCTAGGATAACACTTCATTATTTTTTCTTCCTTCACACCTCCTTTTGTATTGATTGTTTTCTGTATTGTGTCTTGGTTTTCTCATTTTTGTTGCAACCAGGACCACTTGTATAAACCACTGAGCATTTCTGAGCTTTCAAATCATGAAAGCTTGTTTACATCTTTTCTTTTATATATAGTATACACACAAATAACATTATGACCATCTGCCTGATATTGTGTTGGTCTTCGTCTGTGGGATCAGACCAAACTGGCCCGCCTTCGCTCCCCATGTGCATCAATGAGCCTCGGCCGCCCGTGACCCTGTCGTTGGTTTACCAATGTTCCTTCCTTGGACCATTTTTGATAGATACTGACTACTGCAGACCAGGAACATCCTACAGAAACTGCTTTTTTGGAAACTCACTCAAATTCTTACGCTTGCCCATTTTTCCTGCTTCTAACACGTCAACTTTGAGGACAAATGTTTACTTGCTGCCTAATAAATCGCACTCACTAAAAGGCGTCATAATGTCATAATGGTTTGAGTGATCGATGTGAATTACTTTAAAGCAGATGCCTTAATAACATGTAAAGTAATAAAACATTATAGAGAATATTATAAAGAATAAACACCAAATCATGTTTAGAGAGATCGGGGTTGTGTAAATAAATACATAAATAAATATGCAGTTAAATAAATAAGTTTGAATGCTAAATATACACTCACCGGCCACTTTATTAGGTACACCTATCCAACTGCTCGTTAGCGCAAATTTCTAATCAGCCAATCACATAACAGCAACCCAATGCATTTAGGCATGTAGACATGGTCAAGACAATCTGCTGCAGTTCAAACCGAGCGTCAGAATGGGGAAGAAAGGTGATTTAAGTGACTTTGAACATGGCATGGTTGTTGGTGCCAGATGGGCTGGTCTGAGTATTTCAGAAACTGCTGATCTACTTTAATTTTCACGCACAACCATCTTTAGGGTTTACAGAGAATGGTCCGAAAAAGAGAAAATATCCAGTGAGTGGCAGTTCTGTTGGCGCAAATACCTTGTTGATGCCTGAGGTCAGAGGAGAATGGCCAGACTGGTTTAAGCTGATAGAAAGGCAACAGTAACTCAAATAACAACTCGTTACAACCGAGGTATGCAGAAGAGCACCTCTGAACGCACAACACATTGAACCTTGAGGCGGATGGGCTACAGCAGCAGAAGACCACACCGGGTGCCACTCCTGACAGCTAAGAACAGGAAACTAAGGCTACAATTCGCACAGGCTCACCAAAATTGGACAATAGAAGATTGGAATAACGTTGCCTGGTTTAATGAGTCTCGATTTCTGCTGCGACATTCGGATGGTAGGGTCAGAATTTGGCCTCAACAACATGAAAGCACGGATCCATCCTGCCTTGTATCAACTGTTCAGGCTGGTGGTGGTGGTGTAATGGTGTGGGGGATATTTTCTTGGCACACTTTGGGCCCATTAGTACCAAATGAGCATCGTGTCAATGCCACTGCCTACCTGAGTATCGTTGCTGACCTTGTCCATCCCTTTATGACCACAGTGTACCCATCTTTTGATGGCTACTTCCAGCAGGATAACTCGCCATGTCATAAAGCGCGAATCATCTTAGACTGGTTTCTTGAACATGACAATGAGTTCACTGTACTCAAATAGCCTCCACAGTCAACAGATCTCAATCCAATAGAGCACCTTTGGGATGTGGTGGAACGGGAGATTCGCATCATGGATTTGCAGCCGACAAATCTGCAGCATGTCAATATGGACCAAAATCTCTGAGGAATGTTTCCAGTACCTTGTTGAATCTATGCCACGAAGGATTAAGGCAGTTCTGAAGGAAAAAGGGGGTCCAACCCGGTACTAGTAAGGTGTACCTAATAAAGTGGCCGGTGAGTGTATGTATATACTGATAAAAAACACAGATGAACCAATGACATTTTTTGCAGGGTCTATATGTCACAAATAAAAAAAAAAAAAAGAAATAGACCAGATTAAAAAAAATATATAAAAAATGGTTCAAACCACATTTTACTGTAGTGTAACGTTCTTATTTTTGCTGAAATTATTTTAATGCATTTTTACTACCTGTTATTATATGTTCTATTTTGCATTTTTCTGTTTTTTTTTTTTTTTATTTAATTTTTACTTGTCTAATTTCTTTCTTTTGTAATTTTTTACTTTTTTAAATGTTTAATTATTTGTTCGCCTTTCTTTCTTTCTTACTAAAAAAATTGACATTTTATTGTCAATGCTATTAGATGTTATATTATTTTATTCTGTTCATATTTTTCTGTTTAATTATTTGCTTTTCTTTTCTTTCTTTCTTTCTTTCTTTCTTTCTTTCTTTCTTTCTTTCTTTCTTTCTTTCTTTCTTTCTTTCTTTCTTTCTTTCTTTCTTTCACTCACTAATACATTGAATTTTAATAATCATTGTTATTATATGTTCTAATATTTCACTGTCTGTCTGTCTGTCTGTCTGTCTATTTTTTTATTTTTTTTCTTTACTCCGTTCTCCAAACTTATAAACAGCTTCAGAGATGTAGCTTGTGTGAACTAAAAGCTATTGCGCTGTGCAGTGTCTGTGTTGTCTTTTCATGTAAAACATGCTTGACTATCTACTCCGGCTCATTTAATTGTCTGGTCTCCGTGCAAACCTGCGTGCACTTGGTAGAAATCCTGGTTCTTCAGCTCCTTAAAGAGCTCTGTGCCTGGAATAAATTCTGCCTCATTTATAAACGCATGCTACAAGTCCCTGGTAAGCGAACAAATTTAAACGTGATGCGATGCAAATGATAAACCCAAATCCGGTGCTGCAGTAAATCTAGAACGCGTTAATGTCGGCGTAGGGGGAGGTGTTGGATTTGAAATTAAAATACAGTGCTTATGGGTCTGTGTGCGATGGCATCACTGGTGTGCCCAGCTGCTGTTTCCTCAGACCCACATAGACTGCACTTCCTTCTCTGTGTGGTGGAACCTGTTTGGAGACAGCGTGCATTGTTCCCACAGAATCGATATGAAATATGCTGTGGTCCAGATAAAGCCAAGACAGAGAAGTGCACGTTTTCAGCACTATGATCTTCCGTCCTTTTTGCTGGAAATGAATAATTGTGATTTTGATTGCGCCACCTTTTTTTTCTGTCGACCTTCAACCCTGGTGATATTTCGCCGTGTCACTGTCACATCTCTCAGCTTTTCAGAGGATAATGTATTCGGATATCCGACTAGGTGATAACAAAATTGCCTGACATTTTCAGATTTATTACTGTATTTTCCTATTATCGGTGGGAAAAAAATATAGGCAAATGCATCTCCATAAATCATGCTGAGGGAGACGCTGGGCTCATTGTGGCCTTTCTCTCTCTTTCCTTTCTCTCTCTCTCTCTCTCTCTTTCGTTTCTTTTTTTTTTTGGAGCGGTAAGGAGCTCTGTGCTTTCGATTGGGAAATAAATTGCAGCCTCATTTCGCCTGGATGGAAATGAGAGAGAAGAGGCCTGAGCCGTTCAATGGAAAGATTTTTTTTTCTGCTTTCAGAGAAATGCAGCTACTTTTCGGGCTCAATACTGATTTGTGCTCATTGGCTCTGACAGCAGCAGCTCCAGCTCCTCTGGTTTTGTAATATTTGTTCTTTCTTCGAGGACGCACTTCACCAGCTTCTCTTCTCATTCCATTTTCATAGTCTGTTATCTCTTATGCCTATTTTTTTATTTTTTTTACTTAGGAATAAATGTAGCATTAATTTTATAGCAGCTATTGTTACATTGGTCAGTCACTAACCACAATGCATCAGAGTAAAAACTCCTGCTATCTTTATATTGGGAGTTGACTAAAATGTTTAATTCACTGTTTTTGTTTTGTGAACCAACCTCATTACATAATCGGAAACTTCATTTTAAAGCCAAATTTAAAAGAAAGGCTTTAAGCTCAGTGCTCATGGCACAAACATGACATGTTTCCTGTCATGGTTCCTGATCTAAAAAAGAAAAATAATAATAATAATAATAATTTTATATATAAAAATGATATAACTGACCATAACTGAGGTCAATGGGATTTGCATTAGCCAACGATATAATACATTTGCTTTTGGTTCTTTGGTTCAGACAGACAGCAAAACATAAACTTACTTAAGTGGCTTCTGACTTCTAACGCATGGCCCTTTCACAAAGGTCTTTATAGTGCAAAAATAGAAAAAAGATAAAAAACAAAACAAAAAAAAATTTCTTTCCAGGTCTCTCTCCAGGAGGATGCAGCTCTATCTCTGCCATGTTAATCTGTATTCTATGTGACTCTTAGGCCTTGGTCACCGTAGTGCTGTGATCCGTCATATTCACCTAGCAGCAGCGGTGCTGAGAGAACGCGCTTGGGAAATAGTTTAGCAAGGAGAAATCAATCTACATATCAAATAGTGGTCACAAATTATTGTTCACTTTTTAAATAATAAAAGTATTGCGCATCCTTTAAAAATGATTTATAAATACAACCAATATAACCAATACAAATATGTTAAAAACGATACATCACAATACAATTGGCAACTTTTAATATTTATTCTTTTATATGTAAACATAAAAAATGTGTTCATGTGTGGTTTTGGAACATCCTATTCACATTTAGTGCCAGTTTGCTGCTATAATAACCTCCACTCTTCTGGGAAGATGTCTCACTAGATGTTGGAGTGTGCTTGTAGAAATTTGTGCTCATTCAGCCACAAGGGTGTGAGTAAAGTCAGGTACTGATGTAGGTGAGGTGAGAAGGCCTGGGGTGCAGTCAGCATTCACATTCATCCCAAAGGTGTTCAGTTGGGTTGAGATCAGAGCTGTTACAGCAGGCTACTCAAGAAAAAACATATCTTCATGGAGCTGGATTTGTCAGCATTCCAGTTCATCTCAAAGGTGTTTAAATAGGGTTGGGTTCAGATCTTCTATATCAGAAGATCTTCCACTCCAACCTATCTTTAAGGCGATATTGTCATGCTGAAACAGGTTTGGGTCTCCTAGATCAAGTGCAGAAAATGATTTACGGACATCCTATGCATTTTTGACTCTCTGAGTATTTGGTAACAGTTTTGGGAAGAAGCTCATATGACTTTAAAAAAAAATCAGGTCTTAATGTAGATAGATAGATAGATAGATAGATAGATAGATAGATAGATAGATAGATAGATAGATAGATAGATAGATAGATAGATAGATAGATAGATAGACAGACAGACAGACAGACAGACAGACAGATCAGGCAGAGAGAAAATGAACGAGAGATAAATTGAGATGCCAATAACGTCATCTTTCTGCAATGTTTCAGATTTTTAATTAACACCTTGATTTTGACTTGTGTCTCTCGCCTCAGGAAACATGAAAATGATCACCCATGGGAGAGAAGTGATACATTTGAAAATCATAAAAGCACAAATTATATTAATGGATAACAGATTTTATGTCTAATTTCGAGTACAATTATTGACTAAATACTTGTGTGCTGATTACGAATGTAATTTGTTGAATAGTTGTATAATTATTTGGGTTAGTGTTGTATAGTGGTGCTTTGTGTATTCATCATCATTACAGTTGTTTGGTGGGTCTCGTTTGGTGGGTCAGTGTCTGTGTCAGTGAATCTTTTGCTCATTCACGCTCAGCAGTTTAGTTGAGTCAGTGAGTTCAATGAGTCCCGTTCAGGCTCATTTGGTGCGAGCTGGAGATTTTTTTTAGCGTTTCAGTGTCGTTTGTTTTGTGCTGGATACGAAAAATAATGCTTTTTATATTATATGTGGCAGATTGCCTGCTCGTGTGGTCGCTCGCTTTGGTGCTCTGCGAATAAAAGCGGGAAAAGGAAATGAATGAATGATTCTGCTTCTCAGCAGGTTTTTATTGTCACAAGGCTAGTCGCGTAATTGCCAATTGTTCAGCTCTAAATAGAAAACAGCAAAAGCATGAATAAAGCTCTAGTCAGACTTAGAGTGTTACTTCAATTAAGACTCATGCTACTGTTTTGTAATGCAGGCCCCTGGGAGATGAACAACAGACTCAGCTTCCTGTCAAAAAGCTAGAGTTTTATTGCCACGTGCTATATTAAAGTACCACTTTCGTCTGAACGGGGACATCAGTCTTGCATTTTTTACCTGTGTTAGGCTTCACATCAAGCATCAGGAATGACATTGCTGGAAGCAAACGTTTACCTTTCTCAGATGTTCAAGAGGCCTGAAGAGACAAGATAAGTTTTTTCATTTCTTTGACTCTGTCATGCCCAGTGCTAAAGTTCAGCTTTTAAATAGAGGTGGCTGAGATTTCAGACTCGTTTCTTGCTAAAGATGGGCCAGTTTTTAACTGTTTGCCTTTATGTTCTTCAAAAAATGTACAGAATACAAAGGGAAACAATTCATCAGTCATTTCAAGTAACCATGTTATTTTAGTTGGGGTCATGGTGAACATCTTTGGAACGCCTAGCATACCTAATCAGCCAAGTGGAACCTTTTCCCGTTATGGATGAAACTGGAGAACCTAAAGGAACCCCCCCATAAACACACAGGAAACATGTACTTCTTCATCTTCTTCTTTCGACGTCTCCCAGTAGGGGTCGACACAGCAGATCCGTCTCCATACCCCTCTGTCCTCTATATCTGCCTCTTTCAAACCAACCACCTGCAGGTCTTCCTTACCACATCCATGAACCTCCTTTTTTCCCTTCATGGTGGCTCCATCCTCAGCATTCTCCTACTGATATACCCCATGTCCCTCCTCTGCACATGTCCGAACCATCACAATCTCGCCTCCCTCACCTTGGTTTCAAAACGTCCTACATGTGCTGTCCCACTAATAAACTAATTTCTAATTCTGTCCATCCTCATTACTCCCAACAAAAACCTCAACATCTCCAGCTCTGCTACCTCCAGCTGTACAGGAAACATCTACAAATGCTAAAATGGACATGTATATAATTCAAAGGATAAATAATCAGTTATCTAAAGTAGCCATGTTATCATGGTTAGCGTCATGGTTGACACACAAAAAAAACCACATAGACACAATGGAAAATTACAAATGGTTAAAATCATGTGAGCTGCTATTTTCTGGTCGCTTAGTGTTTAAAGCTTTGGATTACTGATTTGAAGGTCTGGGGTTCAAGCCCCAGTATCACCAAGCTTCCACTCTTGGGCCCTTGACCCTCTGGGCTCCAGGGGCCCTGTATCATGGCTGACCATGGGCTCTGACCCCACGCTCTGACCCCAGATTTTAAACCAGCTGGGATATGTGAAGAAAATAATTTCACTGTGCTGTAATGTATATGTGACAAATAAAGGCTATTCTTCTTTTCTTCTTATTCTTATTCTTCTACATAAACAAACATGTAGAGAATTTAAAGAGTAAGAATGCATCAGTCATTTAAAGTAGCCATGACATAGTGGTTAG
Organism: Silurus meridionalis; assembly: GCF_014805685.1. NCBI lineage: Eukaryota > Metazoa > Chordata > Actinopteri > Siluriformes > Siluridae > Silurus > Silurus meridionalis. The sequence continues at coordinate 30,452,328 of NC_060884.1, read as the reverse complement.
GGTCATGGTGGATGCCAAAAAAATTCTGGAAACACTAGTTTTCCTTGGGTGGAGGAAACTGGAGAACCTAGGGGAAACCTACACAGACACAGGAGAAACATGTACAAATGGTTAAAATCATTTGCAAAGCAATTTTTCTACTGTACATTTACACTAAATCAAGAGCAATTTACATTGAGTTAAGAGCCTTTAATTTGACCAGTAGTTCGCAAAGATTTAAACTCATAACCTTCTGATCAGAAATCCCACCACTTAACCACTGAGCCATCACTTCCATGTACATGATCCTAAAGATAGAGCAGGGGTTTTGAAGGTTTCACAAAGTCAAATTCAAAACCTTTTCAAGACCATTAGGAACTAAATTCAAGACCTATAACAAACATACAAATACGTTGTTAGAAACTGACCTTAACAAAGCCATAAATAAATGTTTTTTAAGCCAAGTATCGCTAAACTTGCACTTTCCCATAGCGAGAAAAATAAAATCCGTTTTATGTCTGTGATGCAATCCAAGAGAGATTCGTACCAATAACAGAAAAATGATTAACTGTTGCCTGTTTGTCTCATTTGTAGTAGTAATTCAGCAAACTATATTTGGACTAGCAAAGGAAAAAGCTATAACACCATAGAAACTAACAAACAAAAACATTCTAAAGTGCTGCAGGAGCATTTCAATGAGCATCAGAGGTAGCATTACATGAACTTTTGAAAATTAAGACCTTCTTAAAATTATTTAAGATCTAGAACATCGAATTTAAGACATTTTAAAGACCCCACGAAAACCTTGTAAACAAGACAAGGCAACTCGCTTTCTTTTTTAGAAACACAAATAATTCTCTTATATTGACAGATAGATGCTGTCTATCAAATTGTTATTCCATCTGTTCATCTGCATCATGTACTCTCATATTTGAAACCATTTTTCTTCCTGGCCGGCTTTCACAAAGACATGATGCATTTCTGTCAGTCATTCCACATTTGCTAATGTACTGGGAAGCCAAATGAAGTTAGTCCTCCTGCTCTCTTCCTCTTCATCCTATTCCTGTAATTGGGTAGCCTACTGAATGTGTACTGGGTGATTATGTTGGGCCACTGCCTAAAGCTAAGTCTGGGAATCAGTACTTACTGATAATGTGTGCAACTACTTATTTTGCAGAATCTATTCCTCCTTGAGGAATTACTGCTCCTCAATCGCAGTTAAAGTAATCGTAAAAATTCTTCACCATTTCTGGTTTTGCCAGAGACCGTCCAAACAAATCAAGGTACTATCCAAAGTTAGATGTTCTATCCAAGCTATTTGTGTGAGTAGTAAAAAAATGGAGCATAGCTCACACTAGATGTCTTGTTGCCATCATTTTAAGGGGATAAGGTGTTTCTGCAGGCTATGTATTAAAAACATTGGCGAAACACAGGACAAAAACAGGACAAAACTTGGACGAATGTGTTCCATCTGCTGTATTGTACGTGCAGTCGTCAGGATATCACTGGATATCACTGGACATCCAGTTTGAGTTCCTCTAAGTAAGATATTTACTTTACTCATGTGTGTCCCAAAAGTATATGAAGTACATTGAAGTGACAAGAAAGCAGTCTCCAAGAAATTTCATCCCAGTGATCAAATAATGTTCCTGGTTTGTCTCAATCGGCTACATTTTGTTGTCAGATTGTCAGTGTGATAGAATGTCAAAGGACTCACACACTTCTCCGCACCATTATTCTATTTCTTATGTCAGAAAAGCTTTTTTCTGTCAGGCTTAGTAATTATGGCATTGATACCAATAATATCAGTTATTGCAATTGTTGTAGCGTTCTTATTCTTGAAACATTAAAACATTGCAAATCTAATTCAAAAGTTTTATTGACAATTCTCAGAACACTGTTGCACAACACAACACACTAGTTACTGCAACCAAATCCATTAAACAGCATGCCTACTGTGTTGATGTGACTGGTAAAGCAGCTATTAAAGAGGAGGGCAAATGTCTATTGGGGCATGAATTGGAAAAGCTGTAGACTCTGGTGTAGACCTTGGAGCTTGCCTGTCCCAAAAGCAGATGGGTTATATCACCTGTGTACTGATTATAGATGCATTAGTGTGGCTCCAGTCTGTAGTTTATAAATCCTTTATCCAGCAACACTATAGCTAATGTTTGGTTCAGCTTGGTTTGCTTAAGGCTTATTGGCAAATGCCACCGATTCTGTGTGCATGCAGATTGCACCATTTATCACCCCTGATAATTTTCTACAGTACACAATTATGCTGTTTGGATTTTAAAATAAATGCTCCCTGTACCATCACTGTGTTGTCAGATGTTCTAAATCATTCACTTTATTTAGATAGCCATGTAATTTAATCCATGGATTGGTCCACTCGTGTAGAAAATCTAGAACAAACTTTCCTTACTCTAACAGAGGTCATTCAGAAATAGCTTGAAACCATATGTATGGGTCAAATTAGCATTTCAGTAGTAAAAACAAGTCATTCAGATCTCCTGTGGTTCTTCAGTGACATTTAGCAGCCCAAGCAAGTGTCTACAGTTGTGTCACTCATTCAGATGAAGCACAAAAAATACCTTGCAACTGTGTGTTTGTATATCTTGAAAAAGGAAAAAAGTGATAGTGAAGTGGAACCACTTCCAAAAACATCTACTGGTCCCCCACACCATATGCATCAATCTAGACCTCTTTAAATTATCTTTCAGTAATATATATCAGCAATGACATGGTTTGAAACCTAGATAAAATGGCTACAATGGTCAAGGCATACAGTATGTGCTTATGGACTTATGTCACAATCTTCATCTTCAAGGAATTTTCATAAATTATATGTCATTGGTGAAGCTGACTATTATGCAGAAAACAGCTCATTGTCATGCTAAGAGACATATATATATATATATATATATATATATATATATATATATATATATATATATATATATATATATATAAAAAAACTTCTCATAGCATCTTTATATGATCTTGAGGATAATATTGAAAAATGGCAGTGAAATAGAAACAGAAGACCATGATTGTCTGTTCCACTTGAAACCTCTTCTGGATATGAAGGACACTTGCAAAACTTTCTACTTTCTATGAAAAACCTATCTATTAATGAGAGAAGAGAGGCCACTAAAGCTCTCCCTGAAACGAACCAGTATAAGAAGGCTAATCCAACCAAGTGAAGGTTCATACCTTTCAATTTGACTGGCAGCAGTAATGGCTACACAATGCAATTCACTGTGTGCATTCAAAACAACAACAACAACAACAACAAGCGCAACATTCCCTCAGGCACTGGACTCACATTTGAGCCAGTCATATATCTAAACAAGTCAGTATATCTAGGCTTTGTTTACCATTATTTTGTAGATCATTTTTACATCAGTACTGAGTTTTTCAAAGAAGTACATCAGCTGAATATCTGCATGTAGCACAAACAATGACAAGAGGAAATAATGTGCCAGATTCAAGCCATTGAAGAAGGCATTTGAAGAAGAATGATCCCAGAGCCTCCATCAGGTGAATACGAGATACACTACCTGTCCATCTAAAATGGATGGACACAGGTATCAGTGTGCTTGTCATGCACTAAGCATTCTTTGGACATGCAGTGGAGAATTATAAAATGAGAAAGTATACAGTAGAATGTTGAAACATTCCACAGTCCAACAGGCAACAGTGAAATTTGACAGGCATATCGGAGGATTTGACTTGACTGATCAGCTGGTACAGTAATATTCGGTATATTACTAAACTACAACCACAATTCCAAAAAAGTTGGAACACTATGTAAAATAACAGAATGCAATGATTTGTAAATCTCATCAATCCATATTCTATTCACAATAAAAACATATACAATGTTTAAACTGAGAATATATTCCATTTTAAGAAAAAAATATGGTAATTTTGGAAATGATGGCTGCAACATGTTTCAAAAACTTTGGGACAGGGCCATTTTTTCCACTGTGTAGCATCATGTCCTCTGGCAGCATTCATCTGGGAACTCAGAAGACCAGTTGCGGAAGTTTTGAGAGAGGAAGGTTGTCCCATATATGTCTGATACAGGATTTTAGTTGTTCTACAGTTCTAGGTGTCCTTTGTTGTATTTTTCTTTTCATGATGCGCCAAATAATTTCAAATGATGAAAGGTCTGACTGCGGGCAGGTCTGTTCAGCACCCGGACTCTTCTACGACAAAGTCATGCTATTGTAATGATGCAGTATGCAGTTAGCATTGTCTTGTTTTAATATGCAAAGCCTTCTCTGGAAAAGACATTTTCTGTATGGAAGCATTTGTTGCTCAAAAACCTGTATATACTATTCAGCATTGATGGAGACCTTCCAAATGTGCAAGCTGCCGATTCCACAGGCACTAATGGCTTTTTGAACTAAGCACTGATAACAAGCCAGATGGTCCCTCTCCTCTTTTCTCCGGAGGACGTCATGTCCAAAAAGAAATGTAAATATTGAATCATCTGAAAAAACAGTTTTCCACTTTGCCTCAGTGCATTTTAAATAAGCTTTGGCCCAGAGAGATGGTGGCGTTTTTAAAATCGTGTTCACGCATGTTTTTTTCTTTTCATGATAGAAATTTAACCTGCATTTAACGATGATATGGCAACCTGGGTTCACAGACAGTGATTTCTGGAGGCGTTAATGAGCCCATACAGTGATTCCCATTAGAGAATCATCCCGCCTGATGGCCTGAAGATCCTGGGCATCCGGTATTGATTGATTTTTGCCCTTGTCCCTTGCTAGATCTCTCCAGATTATTTGAAACTTTTTATAATATTATTTATCTTTACTTATGTATCTTTATCTTTACTCTTTATTATGTATCTTTACAGAGACTCTGCCTTTGTAAGATACACTATTTACAGCCAATCAAGTTACTGACCTCTTGTCAATTAATGTAATTAATAGCAAATTTTTCTCCAACTGTTTAATTTTAATAACACTTACATTTTCCCGACTTTCGTTGCCCCGTCCCAAATTTTTTTAAACGTGTTAAAAAAATTAGAAATTACCTTATTTTCTCTTTATTTTAGTACATTTCCTCAGTTGAAACATTTATGTTTTCTATGTTCTACTGTGAATAAAATATGGGTTTATAAGGTTTGCAAACTATTGCAATCTGTTCTTATATAAATTTTACACAGTGTCGCAACTTCTTTGGAATTGGGGTTATAAAAGATGGTATAGAAGTCGTGAATGTGTGCATGCATTGGTGCTTTGTCATGGGCTGGCATCCCATTCAGGGTATTCCCACATTGCATTCCCTTTTTCATAATGAATAAATATTGCTGAATGGTGGATATTATAATTTCACGCATTTAGATGCCACAAAAAGCTAACCTTAGGATTTCTTTTAAAAGAGGTTTTTTTTTTTGTGAAGGAACGTACAGCTTTCTTTGAAGGTTAAAAAAAGCAGAAGAACATATGAAGCACATTTATAACAGGAATGCACTCTATGAAATTTCATTTCATTAATCAAGTAATATTGTTACATCCTGGTTCATCTCTGTTTACTAAATCTTCTGGTCAGTTTGTCTATGTAATAATATCTTACAGATCACCACACTTTCTATTTACAGGAACGGCCAAAATTAAACAGATTTTTTTGATGATATTATGGATCAATACTGATGTATTCTGATTTTGATCTGAGCTGTAATTTTGGTCTGATTTATACAAACTACTACTTCTCACTTATAAAGCCCTAAATGGTTTGGCTCCCATGTACAGTATCTATCTAGTCTTTTAAAATGCTACAATTCGTCACGCTCCCTGAGATCTCCAAACTCTGGACTTCTAGTAGTTCCTAGAATAGCAAAGTCCAATAAAGGTGGTAGAGCATTTTCACATTTAGCTCCTAAACTTTGGAATAGTCTTCCTGACAGTGTTCGGGGCTCAGACACACTCTCCCAGTTTAAGTGCAGATTAAAAACATATCTTTTTAGCAAAGCCTACACATAACATACGTCTCACATCATAAACTTGTGCTCCAGAACATCTGATCACATGCACATTATCAACTTGTGCTGTTAATATCATGAACAGCAGCTACGCTAATTCCTCTCCACTGCTTCTCTTTCTCTCCCCATCCCGAGGCATCCTGAGGTTTGGCCAGCTCCAGTCACGTCCCACCTCATGAAGATTATGGACCTTTGAAGAAGTTGATGCCGAAATCACAAACATCATGAACCATTTAGAAATGTACCAGTGCCAATTGGATCCCACTACATGTGTGGAGTTTTGACACTGGACCTCCGGGAGTGTTTAAAGGCTCTAACATGGAGAAGCTGGTGCTGGATCTGTGATGATCACAAATGTTGAGCTCAGTAGCTCCTAGTTTTATAACCATAAAGACTGTATAAGACTGTAGAAAGAACATTACATATAATCACACACTCCAGTGCTCATGTTAGTTTTCTCCCAGTGTTCTGTATTGTTGAAAGATTTATAATCACACTCTTGATGTCACCCAAATGAGGATGGGTTCCCTTTTGAGTCTGGTTCCTCTCAAGGTTTCTTCCTCATAACATCCAAGGGAGTTTTTCCTTGCCACAGTCGCCACAGCTGCTCATCAGGGATAAATACACATCATTCACCTTGACTGTTGATTTCTGTAAAGCTGCTTTGAGACAATGTCTGTTGTAAAAGCGCTATAGAAATAAACTTGACTTGACTTGACTTTATTGACATTCTATTAAAATCACGGAAAATGTGTTTATGCAACTAAAAAAGCTATAAAAGAGAAGGGGAAACATATTTTGGGGCATAAATTGCTGTAGCTCTGTTGTAGACTGTTGTGAATGTTTGCCTGTCCCAAAGGCCCATGTACTGATTATAGATGTCAATGTGGCTCCATTCTCTGAGGTGGGAAGTTTGGCTATGTCAATAGAATAATCAAACTGAGACGGAGTCAAAAAAAGTATTTGCCATGAAAAATGACTATATGTCAAGCTTGTGGAAATGCAAGGAGAATGAAGTAGTCCTCTGTCTCACCTTGAACAGGACTGAGCTGAAATTTGGAATAAATATACGGTTTATCTAAGTAAATTAAGTTTAATTAATCGAACTAGTACCAACATAATCAGGTTTTTTGGCAACCCTTGCCAAAACTCAAAGTAGAATCCAAATTAGAAATGAGCCATGCCCTGTGCCATACAATCTGACATATTGATATAGAAATATAGGATGTTTTATCATTTTTATTAACCTAGGTAAAAGTTTGGTCAACTAGAATAGGAAGAATCAACCTGAAAAGTTACATATAAAAAGTTGTGGCCACCTGGCCATCATATGTAGTTGAAAGCAAATAATTGTAAATTATCTTTGCATGCTGTAGAGTTGCAATTTTCCTTTACTAGAACTAAAACGTTCAGACTTGCTCTAGCATGAAAATGCCCCTTTATAAAAAAACATGTCCATAAAGAGATGATGTGTTAAGTTTGAAGTGAAAGAAGAATGCCAGCACATAACCTTGACCCCAACCACAATGAACACCTTTGGGGTGAATAATAATGCTGGTTGTGGTGTCAGATTTCTTGCCCAACATCAGTACATCACAAATTCTTTGGTGGCCAAATAAACACAAATTACCACAGCCAGTGGGACCAGTGGAGGTTCTTATAAGAGCAAAGGAGACCACATCTAAAAGGGGGTTAAAAAAAAAAAAAAAACACATCTGGGTTTGATGGTCAGGTGTCCACAATCCACTTATTGTACTGTCCAACATATGCTGTAGTAAGGTAAGTACAATTTCTTTCAAATTTCCACATACGATGAACGTGTTGTAGCTGTGCTGATTTGTAGGCATGTCGTGATACTATTGCAGTTTTCTTTTTAACTCTTCTGGTCTTTCAATGCTCACTTCTTTGCTTGTCCAAGTCATCTGTTTGGATCCTGATTGTCAACAAGCTTTTAACAGCATGTAAGCTTTCTGTGATACACCTCAGCTTGCAGCTCCTGATTTCTCTAAATCCTTTAAACCTGAAGTTGATGCAAGTGCTGTAGGAGCCAAAGCTGTTTTGTTACAAGAGGATGCATCTGGAGTTGATCATACAGCGATGTTCTTTTTTGTGTGAAAACCTGAACAAACAGCAGGTGAAGCATTCTGCTAAAAAGCAAGAAGCCTTGGCCTCCTAAAAATATCTCACCATATCTAAAAATGAAACACACCGCTATTTAAATATTGCTGATGCACGTTTGGTTACATAAAGTCTTTCTGGTGCAAAATGTACATGCTTGTTGTTGTGCACAAACAAGTGGATGTGTTGAATGTGGAAGCTGCTTTTTCTCCGTTCCTACTGGTTGTCCCTTTATGGGTGGATTAGAGTGTCAGTAAGTGACATTGTCAGCTAACTTAACAGAATGATCACTAGCTGCAAAGGAGACATAGTAAAACGGGGTAAAGATTTGGAGTTGTGTAATTAGCACAAGTTTTGTTTTGGTATTTTCAGTCAATCAGCAGCCTTGGCATTGTAGGATTACAAGCTTTGGTCTTTTATTTGATAGTCATTTATAGACATTTAGAACAGTGAGTCAAGACCTTTCTAAACCAGGGGTCCCCAAACTTTTCTGTAAGGGCCACATTATTTCTCCTTTTTTTAATAGGGGCCAGGTCTTTGTGTAACAGAACATTACATGGGTTGAAGGGCCTACCAGTATTATTGTGTAGATTCATTTATCTAATTATTTAGATATATTTATTTATTTATTTATTCTTTTGTTATTTACCGTACAGACACATGAGCATTACTTTATAAAAGATATATATATAACAAATTAAAACATTACTATCATAATGATATTTTTTTAATATTAATTGCTATTGAAATCAAAACATTTGCTTACTTATGCATATGTTTGGAGGGTGAATTATACTGTTACAAAAATAACAAAAGTACTGCATTATAAAAATGTACTAAAATAAATAAATAATGAATATATTCATTTATAAATATAATTATATGATAAATAAATGATAAATAAATGTATTAAATTAAATATATAGCGCTTCTCATGCAGAATGGAGTCTCAAGTGTAAAAACAAGCAACACGTAGTGTCAGTGATTTGCCTCTAGAGGCCGCTCTCCTAATAACAGTGGACCGGAAGCCTGAAAAACTATCGGTATGGATTTTTGACAGTAGTTTTAGCAAGTCTGTGCCTTGACCTCTATTGATAACTAAGTTAAAGTTTAGTTTGAAAGACAGCCATCATTATCAAATACAAATATGATATAAATAAAACATTTATTTAAAATTTCATTTTCAAAATATCAATCTGGCATCACTAAAAAGGCTGTTCCAAATTTGGGGCCGCGGGTAATAGATTGGTGACCCCTGTTCTAGACAGTTAACCTGCAGCATACTAAACAATAAACTTTATTTCAGAACAAGACTGATTTCTGTTGTAAGGTGGTCTAAGTAAGTGCACTATACACTGGCGATCAAAATTAGAGAACAATTTATAAACAATTTAACAATTCAGAAATAATGTCATCTTCACTGCTCAACAGTTGAAGGAGTTTTTGTCCTGTCTATACCATGCTACCAGAACACCTTTTCCACAAATTAACTAGGGCATTTCCAAAAAAACCCATTATTTTCCAGAAAACACACTGATCAAAATTAGAGAACACTTTCAGATACCTCCCAGTTATTGGTGTTAATCTGGCACCTGGTGCTAATTTCCTTGATTATCTGTCAACCCCAATTTAACTGGCAGTCTAACTTCCAGTTTCACTGATTTTGAAAGATGGTGGGCCGTTCTAAAGTGACTGAAAGCCTCTGGCAGCAGGTTGTCCAGATGAATGCCAAAGGGATGACCCTATCAGCCATAGCAAGACAAGTTGGTCGTCCCAAATCTGTGATTTCAAGAATATTGACTCTTTACAACATCACAAACTCATTCAAGTCCGCCAAGAAGGCTATTCGTCTACGGAAGACAAATACAAGAGAGGACAGGATACTGCAGAGGATCTCAATGGGCAATCGTTTCCACACTGCAGCTGGAATTGCTCACCAGTTCAGCGCTGAACAGGATGAGGATCTGTCTCGTCATACAGTGTCTCGACGTTTAAGAGCATTTGGACTGAAAGCCCACTCTGCAGTGACCAAACCTCTCATTAGCAGAAAGTATCAAAAGGCTAGACTCAGCATTTTGTGTGGACAGAGGAGAACTGGTCCAAAGTTCACTTCAGTGATGAAAGCAAGTTTAATTTATTTGGGTCCGATGGGAAACATTATGTTTGGTGACAAACTGGAGAAAGACTGAACCCAAAGTGTGTAAAGAAGTCAGTGAAAAGTGGAGGAGGAAGTATCATGGTTTGGGGCATGTTTTCTGCAGCAGGAGTTGGGCCTCTTATACAGCTACATGGCAGAGTGAATGCGAATGTTTATCAGAACCTTCTTCAACAACATATGGTTCCTTCCCTGCATTCATCACCCAATCAGCCCGCAGTGTTCATGCAGGACAACGCTCCATGTCACACAGCAAAACGGGTAAAGCAGTTCTTTGAAACTGATAACATTGAAATAATGACATGGCCTGCCCAGAGTCCTGATCTCAACCCAATAGAGAACCTCTGGAAAATCCTTCGCGACAAAGTTATGGCCAAGAAACCCACTACAGTCACCGAACTGTGGAGGAGACTGGAAGAAGAGTGGACCAAAATCACACCAGAGCAGTGTGAGAGACTAGTGCTGTCCTGTGGCCGCAGATGTGCTAAAATCATTCGGAGCAGAGGCCTGTACACTTCCTACTAACTGCTGACTGTTGTACCCTTCAGAAAATGTTGTTGTAATCTTTTTCCATGCTACAGTCATTGTTGTTTTCTAATTTTAATCAGTGTGTTTTCTGCAAAATAATGTTTTTTTTTTTTTAAATGCCTTAGTTAATTTGTGGAAAAGGTGTTCTGGTGGCATGGTATAGACAGGACAAAAACTCCTTCAACTGTTGAGCAGTGAAGATGACATTATTTCAGAATTGTTCAATTGTTTATAAATTGTTCTCTAATTTTGATCGCCAGTGTATATTGCACATTGTTCTATATTTCAGAGATGTGGGCATTTGGAACAACGCCTAGGAACATCAAACAATGTAAATACAGCAGACACTTATGCAGGCACTAGCATAAACACTAGTTTGTTTCACTTTAAAATGACCAGAACTTCTTCTTCTTCTTCTTTTTCTTTTGGCTTCTTCCATTAGGGGTCGCCACAGCGGATCATTCTCTCCATACCCCTCTGTCCTCTACATCTGCCTCTTTAAAACCAACTACCTGCTTGTCTTCCCTTTCCACATTTTGCACTTGTACCCTTTTGGCTAACAATAGTTGTGGCGGTCGTTGGTAACCCGGGCTCTGCCCGGTCTGGTATAAAATTCTATTTCGTGATCTGCATATTTAATGTTTTACGCTTGATGCCCTTCCTAACGCAACACTCCCCATTTATCAGGGCTTGGGGCCGGCACTAAGAGTGCACTGGCTTGTGCAACACTAATGGCTGGATTTAAAATTACCTGAACTTAACCTCTGTAAAATAGTCATATTTAAAAAATCTGAGATAACATATAATAATGGAAAAAAAACATTTATTGTTTCACAAGTGAATAAAAAGTAATTCAACGTAAGAAAATAAAGGCTATATCATGCTACCTGTACAGCAGATGTTTAGGAGCACTGAGGGTTATTTCTCTGACTAGGCTGCCCTCAGTGTGTGTGTAACACAGGGCTTTTAATCTCGCATGGAAATGCATAAATGGATGTTGACTTGAAATTGCGATGACCTTTGCGATGTCTGCAGTCTACCTGGGAGAGAAGACGAAGCACTGGTAAATATTTATGGCTTGTCGAAGACATGGAAGGTCGCGGCAGCGGCTTGTAGTCAAACATGTTCTTCCCACAAAGTCCAGAGGCTTTTTTCGCTCTGCGCCCTACCTGGTGCTCTGAGGAACACAATAAATGAAGTAAACGACCAAAAGTCCCTGAGTACCCAGAACTGATTTATTTCATCAGTAAAAAAAAAAAAAAAAAATTCTATTTTTGTACATGTCGGAGTGGCCAGTCGGAGGCAACATCGTTTGCTTTGTTTGAAGAAATTATTGCTTTTTTAGCTACATGACTAACTACACCGCATGTGTCAAATACGAGGCCTGCGGGCCGAATGAAACAAGGCTGCAGGCCAGATTTGGCCCGCGGGCCTCGTGTTTGACACGTGGGGTAGTTAGTCATGTAGCTAAAAACATTAACGAAGACAATTTTTAGAAACAAAGCAACAAATGTTGCATCCGAATATAAAAAATAATAGTGAATTTACACAATTTACGGCAGATATATAGCAAAGTGGCTAATCTTATGAAACACCTCTTATGCAGCTTAAGCTTTTTCTCTGCTTTTTTAAATATTCGAAGTACAGTAAAATCGGTCATGCCACAAAATTTCTTATTTATGGTGCAATCTAACTTCAAGCAATATTTCCACATTAATATCACTGGGTAAAACTGTGTTATGTTATAAATCCCAATCTACTTTCCTTTTTCATTAAAACTGATGACTTACTGACTCTCACTGCTGTGTCTCTTTGCTTATAGTGTTCCTATCTGACTAATAACTTTCAAACAGAAATAAGAAATATGTATCATCCTAACAGGCAGCAGAGATGGCTGCAGTTGCACGTACGGTTTATTGAGATCAGGCAACAATCCAGAATAAATGAAACATGGTCAAGAATAGAAGATAATCAAACAAAGGCAAAAGTCAAAACCTAGAAAAAGTATTAGCAAAAAACAAACGGTTTGGTTTAAACGGCAATGCGAAACTACTGCACAGTGAATTGTTTGGGATTTGTTTATACAGGTGTAATTGCTTGTAATTAGAAGGCCAGTGAATGTGAACCTAAAGATAAGCGTGTGATTTGGGATGTTTACTGTAGTTTGTGGCAACCATGTGTGTTCTGAGAAATGTGGGTTGGTGTCAAATTTAGTTAATTAGGCAATCGTGTTTCTTGAACACAGCCTTTCGGAAATATTCAATATTTAATTGGCGAAAGTGTGTGTTTAATCCTTTAAATGCATAGCTAGTTCCAGTCAGAATAATCACCATTCTAAATGAATGTGACGGCTTTCAAACAATTTAAACCATGTTAATGTAAAGTTACATGTTCATACATTGTGAGACAACTATTGTAAAAATTTTCGAATGATTTTACTGAGGTAAAGGAATGATTTTTTTTTGTGTCATTTAACTTATAAATGGGCCATGGCATAAGACGAATTGGACAAATTGTACAAGAAAACATTAAAATGAACACTATAATGAAAAATTCACAAGGAGTTAACAACAACAGCTTTATTATTACTGTAGCCACTCACAGATGCATTACAATTTCTTTCTCTCTCTCTCTCTCTCTCTCTCTCTCTCTCACACACACACAAACACACACACACACACACACACACACACACACACACACACACACACAAACACATACTCTAACAACTAATTACAAAATTCATAAATATAATCTTATGGCACTACATTAACTCTGTTTATAATTAAGAGTGGGCAGAATTCGAGATCTAACAAACCATATATAAATTTAACAACGAAAAAAAAAAAACATTATTTTTACCCATTCAGCCAGTTTTGCACTGCAAACGTCCATGGCAGATTTTACTCATCAATGCTGGCAAGTGTCGGTGCTATAAATGTCAAGAAAAAACTTTAAACCAATTATACCAGAGTATAATTTGCATATACTTATATACTTACACACAAAAAAAACCTTATATACATATTTATATACACTTAAACACAGTGTGTGGTTCTATTAAAGTTTTTGTTTTTTCATTTTTATGTGAATTTTTTTAGATGTTGGAAGTATCTGAATTCATCTGAACATCTGAATTCGGAAAATGTGAATGAATATTATACAATTTTAATTTCAGCTGCAAACTTTGCTTAAATTCACACCCAATGTCACCTCTTCTTCGATGTTCTTCTGAAGCATACAGTTTTATGAACTGTTTACACAGGATTACTATTAATAATTTTTTCATTAAATGTTTGGTGTATCTGTACGATTATATCTGGTTGGCATCTTTGTACCTTTTAAATGGTAAAAATTCCACAGTTTAATAATTGATTTACAAACTGATTTCTTTTTGCATTTTGTTCATTTGAAATACAGATTAATTATTGTAGTCATTTTCTTTTGGTCTCTCGCTCCTTTCAGCACCACTTTCTATAGAATTATCCAATCTTTTCACTTTTTCCTTTGGGTAGTGTATATTAAAGGATTTGTGGGTTAAAACCTTTTTCAATGCAACTGAGGCTGATTTATTGGTTGCTTAATTAAATATCTTTAATTGTTGTGTTCTTTGATGTCTTTAAAGAAATGTAATGAAAAAGTTTCAATTAGCGTATTTCTGATGAGCTAATTTTGCAGACACTTAAAGTGAACCATCAGTGCCTCACTTTACAGGTGAAACATCAAGAAGGCTCGATTTCCATCTCTTCTTATTGATAAAATTGTACAATCCTAACACACACTTATTTAACTTGCACATGTTACGTCCTTTCCTTTTCAAAATGAAATGTCCTTATAAAGCTCCTGTTTCCCTGTTGCATTTAAAGCTGATTTGAAGAAGGAACAAGTGTTCTTCTTGTCAAAATAGTTATTCAGTCACCATTACACCTGGCTTATTCATTCATGAAAGGGAAGCTTTGGAAAATAGCTGGATAAAATGCTAATGCTGTTTATTTGCAAACCCCAGCTTCTTTTGCTCTATCATCATTCTGTCTCCCTTTTTAAAAATACATGTTTATAGTACCTCAGAGAAATTTACTATAGAATGAACACCTCAATTTACCTCAAATTAAGTTTATTATGTTCACCTCAAAGAAAGTTAGCATTAACATGTTTATCTTATAGAATCGCTATGATTACCTCTTAAGAAAAGTTGCTAGCATTAACATGTTTACTGCAGAACATTGATTTGCTTAGCTCTGAAAAAAGTGTTTACCTCAGAGAGTTATTAATGTTTTAACATGTTTACGCTACAAAAGGTTCATATAGTAGTAAAATGTTTACTTCAGAAAAAAGGGTTGCTAGCATTAATGTTTACTTCAGAACACTGAATGTGTTTACTTATGAAAAAAGATGTTTACCTCAGAGAAAGATGCTACAATTAAAAGGTAGAATAAAAAAAAAATTGCTTGCATTATTACAGGGAGTGCAGAATTATTAGGCAAATGAGTATTTTGACCACATCATCCTCGTTATGCATGTTGTCTTACTCCAAGCTGTATAGGCTGGAAAGCCTACTACCAATTAAGCATATTAGGTGATGTGCATCTCTGTAATGAGAAGGGGTGTGGTCTAATGACATCAACACCCTATATCAGGTGTGCATAATTATTAGGCAACTTCCTTTCCTTTGGCAAAATGGGTCAAAAGAAGGACTTGACAGGCTCAGAAAAGTCAAAAATAGTGAGATATATTGCAGAGGATGCAGCAGTCTTAAAATAGCCAAGCTTCTGAGCGTGATCATCGAACAATCAAGCGTTTCATTCAAAATAGTCGACAGGGTCGCAAGAAGCGTGTGGAAAAACCAAGGCGCAAAATAACTGCCCGTGAACTGAGAAAAGTCAAGCGTGCAGCTGCCAAGATGCCACTTGCCACCAGTTTGGCCATATTTCAGAGCTGCAACATCACTGGGTGCCCAAAAGCACAAGGTGTGCAATACTCAGAGACATGGCCAAGGTAAGAAAGGCAGAAAGTCGACCACCACTGAACAAGACACACAAGCTGAAACGTCAAGACTGGGCCAAGAAATATCTCAAGACTGATTTTCTAAGGTTTTATGGACTGATGAAATGAGTGAGTCTTGATGGGCCAGATGGATGGGCCCGTGGCTGGATTGGTAAAGGGCAGAGAGCTCCAGTCCGACTCAGGCGCCAGCAAGGTGGAGGTGGAGTACTGGTTTGGGCTGGTATCATCAAAGATGAGCTTGTGGGGCCTTTTCGGGTTGAGGATGGAGTCAAGCTGAACTCCCAGTCCTACTGCCAGTTTCTGGAAGACACCTTCTTCAAGCAGTGGTACAGGAAGAAGTCTGCATCCTTCAAGAAAAACATGATTTTCATGCAGGACAATGCTCCATCACACCGTCCAAGTACTCCACAGCGTGGCTGGCAAGAAAGGGTATAAAGAAGAAAATCTAATGATATGGCCTCCTTGTTCACCTGATCTGAACCCCATTGAGAACCTGTGGTCCATCATCAAATGTGCGATTTACAAGGAGGAAAACAGTACACCTCTCTGAACAGTGTCTGGGAGGCTGTGGTTGCTGCTGCACGCAATGTTGATGGTGAACAGATCAAAACACTGACAGAATCCATGGATGGCAGGCTTTTGAGTGTCCTTGCAAAGAAAGGTGGCTATATTGGTCACTGATTTGTTTTGTTTGGTTTTGAATGTCAGAAATGTATATTTGTGAATGTTGAGATGTTATATTGGTTTCACTGGTAAAAATAAATAATTGAAATGGGTATGAATTTGTTTTTTGTTAAGTTGCCTAATAATTATGCACAGTAATAGTCACCTGCACACACAGATATCCCCCTAAAATAGCTAAAACTAAAAACTACTTCCAAAAATATTCAGCTTTGATATTAATGAGTTTTTTGTGTTCATTGAGAACATGGTTGTTGTTCAAATTAAATCCTCAAATAAAATTAATCCTCAAAAATACAACTTGCCTAATAATTCTGCACTCCCTGTAGTTTTCTTTTACCTCAGAGAATATATCATTAGCACCCTGAAAATCACCAAATTGGCAATATAAAATGCCCTTTAGGGTGCTTGGCTATAGTCATGCAATCCGCTGGTTATTCTTTCATTCAGTTGTTACTGGAGTTGTGTTTTTTATTTTTACCCAGTTTATTAAATATGGCCGTATGATTTTAGTTTATTTACTCGTACGCTAGTATGTCGCTTTGCCCAGCACTTTAGAAGCCTATCATTTGAGTGTACACGAGATTATAAAATACACCTTATTTAAAATGACCTAATTCAGATCCCTGTGCCACATTTATATGGAAAAATAAATGGCATTATTAAGTTGTGATTGCAACCGAGTTGTCAGGTCCCAACTGAAAATAAATTGCAATCAAATCAAAATAATAAGCAAACACGACAGAATCGGAATTGGTCACAAACGTTCCCTGGTGTGTTTTGACTTCACTCTTATTGATACTCATATTGTATATTAGATTATACATTTGTATTACTTGTGTGGTTGACTCCATTTCCTGTGTGTCATGTTTTGCACGTATTGAAAATCTCGGAGTTCCATTTAAAATGGAGGAATGCTTCCATGTAAATTGGTCTGATTAACTTTAGCAGGTGTACAGTTTTCATTTGCAGTAGCAGTCACTCGGTTATTCAATAGTATAAACAAGGCAGCATTTGTGACACGATCTTGTTTGCCAGTTACTTCATTAGGCATTTGATCATTAGAAAGCAATAGCCTTTATTTGACAATGTTTTAGTGGATTTGTGTGTAAATGTTTTCACAGCTTAAACCAGGCTTTTATAAGCTAAGAAGCTTACAATGCTAAACCTGTTTCATTTATTTGTCAGTAAGATTAGTCTTGTGGATTTGTTGACTATATCCTTTAGTTTCTCACATTATATTTTGTAAAGAAAGGTAATCTAATCATGTAGCACGTATTTACTTATCGTCTTGTAGTGGTGGTAGTGGTAGCTCAGTGAATAAGATGGACTTCTGATCGGAAGGTCATGAGTTCCAATACCAGCACCACCAAGCTATCTTTGCTGGGTCTTTGAGCAAGGCCCTTAAACTTTAATTGCTCATCTGTATAACTGTAAGTTGCTCTGAATAAGAGTGTCTGCCATTAACGTAAATAAATGCTGTAAATGTGTTATTGAATACCAAAATTATATAATGACAAATCCTACATTCTCTATTCTTTGTATTTTTGTATTTGGTACCCTATCGCCACAGAAACTAATCTACAGCTTGTGACGTGTCCTTACTGTGAGTCCGTTTACTGACATGGGTGTCTGTTTTGGCTCGCAATGTCAGACAAGGACAGGGTTTGGATGCAAGAGCAGTGTTTTATTGAGCGACGCAGACAAATCTAAAAGGGCAAGCCAAAATCAAAGTCGATAGACAGGCAAAGTATCAGGCGATCAGCAGACAGATTTAAGTCAGCTGGGCGGAACTCAATAAACAAAACAGACAGAGTCAATACCAAGAACGTGTGTGCAAAAAAAAAAAAAAAAAGCTAGTGGTATGCTGGGAGCAAGACTTTGCAAAGATATAATTAAAGTCTGCCTTATTTCTGGGGTGATAATGTCACTGGGTTTCTAATTTGGGAAGGATTTGGGGAGTTTGTTTTAATTAGTATGGACGGCAAATGTGACTCCCAATTGTGTCTTTATTCCGTATCATTGTCTTTTTTTTTTCTCAAAATCAGCCTGGAAATGAATGAATGAAAGAATGAGAAAGGAAGTACAACACTGCTCATTTAAATGGAACGACATCATGTTTTGCCTAGAGCAGCACACTGGTACAAAAGCAGCCCTGATTGAAGACGATACCTGTCTCTGTGTTCTGGCGTTCTCTTTAAAAGGATTTTGATCACAGTGGAACGGCGTGTGATTAACCGGATCTGGCCGACAGAATACTAATATAGCAGTGGTGGAGATGAGGAGCGTTCATTTGTCTCTTCTGATATGCTTCAAATGTCACGAGATACGCAAGGGCTTGAAAGTGCCGACTCGAAGGGTGCAGTCATATACAGTATACAGTTTAGTTTCAAACTGTGAAGCTATGGATGCAACAGCATGTCTGAATGCTGAATGTCTATGAGGTGCTATAA
This sequence comes from Silurus meridionalis, assembly GCF_014805685.1. Classification (NCBI taxonomy): domain Eukaryota; kingdom Metazoa; phylum Chordata; class Actinopteri; order Siluriformes; family Siluridae; genus Silurus; species Silurus meridionalis. The sequence continues at coordinate 30,433,409 of NC_060884.1, read as the reverse complement.
GAAAACGTTGCTAGCATTAATATGTTTATTTTAGAGAAAGGTGGTAGAATTAACAAGTGTACCTCAAAGAACTTTGCTAGGATCAACATGTTTATTTCACAAAAAGTGGCAGTGCTGAACTTAAAGATAGGTGCTAGCATTAATATGTCTACACCAGAAAGTTGATACAACATAAATGTCTAGCTCAAAGAAGGTTGCAAGAGCATTCATTTGTTTACCTCAGAGACAGCTTTTATAGCACTCACATTTATTTTAGGGCAAGTTGATGGAGCATGAAATTTTTACCTCAGAGAAAGGTGCTAGCATTTATATTTACCTCAGAGAAGGTTTTAAGTCATTGACATGTTTGCCTCTATGGTGGTTGCTAAAGCATTATGCTTAATATAATGTAGACATGCAGGCATTAATATGTTTATCTCAGAAAAAAAAGCTTTTATTGCAGTTGAGTTTACCTCAGAGAAAGGTGCTAGAATTAATATTTACCACAAAGAAAAATGCTATTAGCATGTTTTAACATTAGCTAGGGAATTATGACAAAAAGAATGTTAATTGGAACACCAGGTTCAAGTGTTTGTGAACGATTTAGTCTCGGTTTGCTTCCAAGTATCCTCTGGAGAGGTTTGATTGCAGCAAGGAAGCGTTTTTTTTTTTTTTTAGTTTGTGAGGTAATGTGTTTGATTGAGCAAAAGCATAGGAGTAACTTTGCAGAAATGTTATTTTGTACATTGAGATTAACAAAGAGAGGGACAGAGACAACCAGTTATTTAAAAATAATCTAGTTGTTTTTGTCCTATCTATGTCAATGCTCAGGTGAATCAGGTCGTTTTTACTACTATCGAACCAAACCTGGAAAAAGTCAGTTTACCGTTTTCCATTTACAACATTTCTGACCGATGAATAATCCTGATTTATGGGTATTTTTTCATTATTCTTTCAACTACTGCAGTGTGAAACCAAACCAAACAAAACAGGAAGCACACTCATAGCTAGGAAAGCACCCAAAGAATCTGAGAGATAGATCTCACTGAAGAAGAGTGACGTGCTCAAGGTCACATGGTTATCATTAATATATCTTCCCTTGTTTTTCACACAGACACTTTTACCCATTTAAAAAGGTCATGTTCTCTACATTGTTTAATATCACAGTGGAAAGGTTCGCAGTCTTTTTCTCCGTAATTCAACTCTTCTAAACCATTCACACCAGGTTTTTTAATCTTTAAACACCTTTAAGCTGTTGTGGTAGATTGTCTGAGCTGGTTACAGTTTTACAGTATAGCTTCCATCACACGTTCCCGCCATACCTTCGCAGATCGATAACAATTTCATTTAGAGCATCTTTGGCCAGATGGTGTTTTGTCGCGCTTGAGTGGCTCGGCGTGTGAATGTGACTGTAAATGCGTGCGCATTAAAAGTGTTTGCCGACGGAAAAAAAAAAAAGAGAAGAGAAAGTTTTATTGCTGTTTTGCTGTAAAACAAGAAGGTCAACAGGGAAGTTCAGTGGAAGGAAAGGACAAACTGGGATTTTTCACAGATTCTGTAATGTTGTCACGGGTGTTTGAAGGCACGGGTTTATATTTATAATAAAGAATACTGATTGTTTAAAATGGATGAAATATATATGGGAGCAGTGAAACTAAAATGTGAAGAACTCAATTGGAATGAGACGTAAAATAAAGTATCTACAATACAAACTGTATATGTTAAAGAAATGAGCATATGGATATCGGGAGCACTAAATAGATACAGATAGTGGCATTGAAATGATCTGTGCACATGTATTAATTTGTCTTCTGGTCACACCACTGGTCCTGAATGCATTTCTCCATGCAGTAGACATTTATGATCTTCTTTGAATGAAGGACACTCGCTTTTATAATTCGCACATACAATTATTATTTACTATGGCCGACTTAGGTGGGTGAGCTAATCCAATTAGAACATTCCCTCTTCCCCTTCCTCCCGTGTTCAAGGAGACACTCGTTCATCCGTCCCCCTCCTTCGTTCTATTCCTCAGTCGCGCTTTGTGTAGCCAAGGAAGGACGAGCTACGGAGAAAGCCTCGACCCAATCGCATCTGTCTCCATTAAACATCAGAGAGGGGACACGGATTCTTGGCCACAGAGCGTGAAAGCAGATTGCAGCACAGGCGGCATCATTACTCCACGTGTTAAAAACACATTAGCTGCCCATAAGGTGCCACGGTATTTACACGTTAATGAAAATACCTGGAGACAGTCGTTTTTTTTTTATTTATTCGTTTTTCTTTTTTTTTTATGTGATTGAAGCATAATACCTAAGGCTTTATATGCTCTTCTTAGTGAAGATAATGAACATATATAAGGGGACCAAGCATTAAAAAACTCAAACTTTTTATGCCTTAACAATTAGAGAGCAAAGCTTATTATTACATATATATTAATCCATTTTAGTTCAGATATGGGTTACATGCTATGAAGAGGAAGATCCTGAGTGGCCTGTTATAAAGCTCTGATCTCATTCCTACTGAACACCTGTGAGATGAATGTGAACACTGACTGCACCCCAGATCTCCTCACCTACATCAGTACCTGCCGTTCGTAATACCCTTGTGGCTGATGAACACAAATATCCATAAGCACACTCCAAAATCTAGTGGAACATCTTCCTAGAAGAGTGGAGGGAATTATAAGAGCAAATTATACAATTGTTTACATTTCACTTTGTCTCGTTACAACAGGTTTACTGGAGGAGCTATTTTGTGTTTTGTGTATTGTCTTGCACTGTCCTGTATTGTCTTGTGTTGTCTTTGCACTGTTTGCACCAGGTTGCACACGATGCAATTTATGTGGCGAGGACACTTACTAGTCCTTAACCCTGTGTTTTCTGTTTCTGTGATTGTTGTTGTATGTAGCATCAGGGTTCTGGAGGAACGTTGTTTCATCTCACTGTGTACTGCGTCAGCTATATATGGTTGAAAAGACAATAAAAGCTTCTTGACTTCTTGACTTCTTGACTTGACAAACTTGGACTAAATGTGGAATGCAATGCTCAAAAATCACATACCGTACTTATGACCAGGTGACCCAATACTTTTGGCAATATAGTGGCAATATTGTATTTTATGTTTTTTATATGTTTATTTTTTTTAATAGTGGTTGAAATGAGTTAAACCTGAATGACTAAAAGATTGCTGTTAGTACTGACTAAACAAAATGTATAATGGGACAAAATGTTTTGTATTCTATACTCCTTGGAAATAGTTTTGTGTTTTAAAATCCTAAGAAAATAATAATAATAATAATATAAAATATTTTTTTTTACTGCTTAAACCGTGTAACTACACACTGATTTGTGTTCCTTTTTTTCCCATTAAGCCATAAATATCTATGACAAGATCCAATTTAAGGGAAGTCTGGATGCCAAATAATTCTTCAATTCTTAGCAAGACAGGATCTCTGAGACTTTTATGGCTTAAAAGGCAATTTGGAGCAAAGTGCATTTTACCATAAAGTGCATAAAGTGCAGTGCTTAGTGATCCACATTGCTCTGCTCTATAGCATGCCATTTTACATTTTGCCCCATATTACTGCATATTCCTTGGTTTTACATCATGTGGGGGGGGCAATTCTGGGGTGAAACATTTCATTCTTCTGACTTAAAAGCACTCACACTTTGCTGTTTTTTTGCAGCGTAATTTATCAGTAGCAATCATCAGAAAACCATCATTTTCTACTTTTTACGGTTTACTTCAGGTTAGTCTGAGAAATCAGAAATCAATTCAATTCATTTTTATTTGTATAGCACTTTAAACAATGGGCATTGTCTCAAAGCAGCAAATCACCCGATTTAAAGTTTGCATTTTGAAACTAGTATAATATAATGTAATTTTGAGACTAGATAATTAATTATATGGGCAGAATGTGCACAATAAAAAAGGCAATGCATTATTTTTTTAAAAGAAATTTCAGACTGTTTATTTAAACCCCAAGACTTTTTGCACATACACTAAATGGGCAAAAATCTGTGGACTCCTGACCATAATATTTTTGCCTTTTTAACATTCCATTCTACATTTAGTCCTCATTTGCTGTTATAATAGCCTCACCTCATTTGAGAAGATGTTTAACTAGATTTTAAAATGTGTGCTTTTGAAGATTTGATGTAGGGTGAGGAGGCCTGGGGGACAGTCAGCATTTTAATTCATCCAAAAGGTGTTCATCAGGGTTGAGTTCAGAGTTCTTTAGCAGGCCACTTTAGATCTTTCACTCCAAACTATCTTCATGAAGCTGGCTTTAACAGCTGGAACAGGCTGGGGTCTCCTAATTTAAATAAAGGGAATTTTTAATTCTACCTAAATCCAAAGAGATCCTATAGAATTATGTGCCTCCAAACTATATGGTAACGTTTTGGGAAAGAACCACACCTTTGCTCATATCATGTATCATCTATGGAACACACAAGCAATGGGAAAAAAGGGAAAGAAATGCTGGTGGAGAATTGACTGTTTGGAGCTGCCACAACAGATGTGATAATATGAATTACCTTTTCTTCAGGCGTTCCACAACATTAAATGTAACCGTCAACAGATAAAACTTATGATGGGTTGGTCAAATAAATAACAAAATGTCACGGTTGGCAAACTGCTTGCAATATTCAGCAAGTTCTTCAAGTTCTGTGTGATCAAAGTAAATCTTCCGTATAGCTTCCTTTAGGTGAAGAAATCTGGTCGTGTTTTATTCCGTATTTAAATCCAATTTCTTTACGGTTCTTTTTTTTTCAGTGCACAACAAAAGCATTTTGCTGACATTAAAATCATCAATAAAATGAAGACATACCTCAAATCAATATAAAATCCCAAGAGGCACCAGAATCCTGAGAGACATGACAATAGTGAACACTACAGGAAATAAATAGCAAGCACTTCAGGAGGGATGTGTGTGATTGGATGGCTGTTCAGTGTTAAAGCCTGTGACCGACTCTGTAATTATGTAATTATCAGAGGTTCCACTCGGGCCAGTGGATGACACACGCGATTGTCACCATAAATGGAAGATTAGATTGCAATTCAGCTGGATTTTAACCTTACGGTCAATTTATACAATGGCTTCACTGTAATTGATAGAAACACGAAGCATATTAGGGTCAGACTGCAAGGTGTGGATATTGGAACAAAACAGCGGTCAGTGCAAACATGAATAAAATTTCGCTCGCTGCTGGAAAGGACATGGGAACCCAGAAAGGAATTTCATTTTTCTCTTTGCGCCAAGGTCATCTAGGTGAACAAGCAATCCCATCATCCCAAGAGAACAACCCATTTATCCGATCAAGACATCTGATTAAAATATGAACAGGCTGCGTATGTGCGCGCGCACACACACACACACACACACACACACACACACACACACACACACACACACACACACACACACACACTTATTGCCACCGTCAAATAACTAGGAATAGCTTTAATGGTAACCTAAATTTGTATTTAAAATATAGATATAGTACATAATGCTGGATTTACTATGAAGATGTGTTCCGATGACTGCAACTTGAACGGGAAAAAAAATGGCCAAGCATACTCAGAAGTCTTAAAAAATAGTGTGTATATATATATATATATATATAGATAGATAGATAGATAGATAGATAGATAGATAGATAGATAGATAGATAGATAGATAGATAGATAGATATAGATATAGATAGTACAGACCAAATGTTTAAACACATTCTCATTCAAAGAGTTTTCTTTATTTTCATGACTATGAATATTGTAGAGTCACACTGAAGGCATCAAGGGCTATTTGACCAAGAAGGAGAGTGATGGGGTGCTGCGCCAGATGACCTGGCCTCCACAGTCACCGGACCTAAACCCAATCGAGATGGTTTAGGGGTGAGCTGGACCTCAGAGTGAAAGCAAAAGGGCCAACAAGTGCCAAGCATCTCTCGGGGAACTCCTTCAAGACTGTTGGAAGACCATTTCAGGTGACTACCTCTTGAATCTCATCAAGAGAATGCCAAGAGTGTGCAAAGCAGTAATCAAAGCAAAAGGTGGCTACTTTGAAGAACCTAGAATATGACATTTTTCAGTTGTTTCACACTTTTTTGTTATGTATATAATTCCATATATAATTCCACATGTGTTAATTCATAGTTTTGATGCCTTCAGTGTGACTCTACAATTTTCATAGTCATGAAAATAAAGAAGACTCTTCGAATGAGAAGGTGTGTCCAAACCTTTGGTCTGTACTGTATATATATATATATATATATATATATATATATGGCTGCAACAACTAATCGATAAAGTCGATAATAATTAATAATGAAATCATTGTCAACACATGCCATTATTGATTAGTTGGGCCTCAAGTTATGGAATAGCATGACTGCAAGATAACAGGGCCGCTTGCAAAATGAGTACAAGGCCAACCAGCAGCAGGGAAAAGTGTGCATCTCAAGTCATATAAGGCATGGGAGCATTTTGTATTAAACACAACAAAGAAGACTGTAACCTGCAAGTTTGTGCATTATGGAATACCACAGTGATGGCTGTGTATTTTTTTTAAACAATTGTCAAAACAATATTGTATTCTTTTTTTTTTTGTAGAGATGTTTTAAGTGTAGTTGTCAAATTTCCATCTGCAGATATCATTAATAACAATACAAATGTTGATTTACATAAATTGCTACACCTTGCATACTCAAATAAACTTTTCCAATTTGGTAAAATTTCAAAATTAAAGATAGTTAAACCTAATATGTGTCTTTTGCATTTTCAAGTACACTTTTGTACATTAATATCCTGAATTAGGGTTTTATATAATTATAATAAGTAATAACTTTTCTATTTTGCAATTGATTCATTTACTTTAATATGCTTAAACTTTGTGGCAAAAGAAAATTAAAGATAAAGAAACTCACAATGCTTTCGAAAGCTACAAATGCTTTTCTCATCAAGCTGAAACAACAAAAACAAACCATATAAGGTAATTGCACAAAACACACATCTACACATTATTGATCCTATTAAACCAGATAGCTAAATGTATTATATATTATCTAGTTGAATGTACAGGAGATAACACTTACAGGTAATTATACACCGGGTGCAAGAGAAAGATAAAGATGGAAGGATACACATAGCTTCATTTACACAGCCACATATCGACATCCCATAACACCAAAGGCGACCTTATTAAGGGAATAAAAGGGAATTCACATGTTGAACTGAATTATGTTTATCTGTTGAATATATTGCAGTATGGCATTTAGACAGCCAGGCTCTGACTACGAACTGAATTGATTAGACGAGTGTTTGATTCACCCAGCCATGCAGCTACATGATTAAAGCCTAACATGGATGTTTGGAACCCTAAAATCATCTTAATGCCAGTTTGGTGAATTATTTTGATATTTTCTTTTTCAATTTGAAAGTATGTTCTAGGCATTAGAATCTTTTTTTGCATTATTAAAAACCACAATTTCCTTTTCTTTTTCCAAGTAATTCGTCCACCGTCAACTTTTCCGATGCTACCACAAATAGATAATACTGTATCAGATCAGTCTATTAGGATTAGTAAGATTAACCGAATTGTGTCCGTGCATTAGCATAAAAATAATTGTGTGATGCATCGATTAAAACAATTGTGCATTGGATACAAGTTGGTATTTGTATAATTTTTAACATATTTGTATTAGTAAAAAAATATAATAGTATATGTGTATATGCACTATACTTTTGTTATTTAGAAATTGAACAAACATTTGTGATTAATATTTGATAGGTAAATCGATTTTTCTTTGCTTAACAGTTTCTCTCAGCGCCACTGCAGCTACGTGAATATGTTGTATCACAAATCTACGGAGACCGAGGCGTGTCCTGAGAGTCACGTAGAATACAGATTAACATGGCAGAGGTAGAGCTGCATCTTCCTGGAGACAGAACAGGAAAAGAGCATTACAAACGCCTGTTTGTGAAAGGGGCCATGCTTTATAAGTCAAAAGGCACTTCAGGAAATTTATTATTTGCTGTTTGTCTGAACTGAAGAAATAAAAGCATAACATCATATTTTTCCATAGCATCACATTGCATTAAAACGCATTTTGTTGAATCAAATCGAATCACACTGCATCATAATGGGGTGGATCGAAGCGCATCACATCGGTAGCTGCTTCATATGTATCTTTAATGTATTGTATCCTTAGCTATGCATTGAGCTATGATTTGTATCGCCCCCCAGTTATGGAGATGTACTTCCTTAATCTAATGTAAAAACAAACAAACAAAAAAAGAGACTGAATTAATAATCTCACACAACTAAATCTGCTACCCCACACAGCAATATCCCAGTGTTTGCTAACCTGCACAATAGCATTAATGAGGGGCAGAAATGAAGAAAAAACACATTACAAAACAATAATTAATGCATGTTTTTTTGGATGCACAAAGCATTTAAATAAATGAACCTCTCAGAGGGACCTTAATGACATCCTGCTAATGACTGTAGCCTACTTTTCATGATACTCTGCACCCTATCGAGATTTGGAATTCGAGAAAATCAACCCAATGTAATTACTATAGTGCTATGAATTCGAAAACAGTACAAGGAAGAGTATAAAGGCCATTATGAAGAAGAGGTTAAAAGGTAAAATGTCAGGACACAAATGGGACGCGTAAGTGTCATGTAAGAAGCAAAAGACAAGGGCAGAAGTTACTTCTACATGTGCTAATTTAAATAACTAATAGACAGAGAACAAAACATGAAATAATAAAGAAACTGTAGCCTGACCATGAACACATGAACTGTGGAAACAAACTACAGCCATAAAACATTTAATGTAAGACAATCACTTCATATGCACAAACGTGTTACACAACAATTTTAGTACTACAGTGCATCCGGAAAGTATATACAGCGCTACACTTTTTTCCACATTTTGGTATGTTACAGCCTCATTCCAAAATGGATTAAATGTATTATGTATTAAGAAGTTTGTTTGGAATCTTTGCAAATTTATTACAAATAAATTAGGAAATAAAATCACATGTACATAAGTATTCACAGCCTTTTCTATGACACTAAAATCCAAGATGGCGGCACGGCAGTAGCTCGCAGCGGCCTCTCCGGATCCAAAAATGGTGCTTTCACCATCCAGCTAGACAGGCTAACCGTGTTTCGAGCCGACAGAAACGCAGCTCTGTGCGGTAAGACTCGCGGTGGTGGCGTGTGTGTTTATATCAACACGGAATGGTGTAAGAACTCTGTGCATGTCTCACGCTATTGCTCATCGCTAGTGGAGTTTGTGACTGTTAGATGTAGACCATTTTATTTACCACGGAAATTCACCACTGTTTTCATTGTCGGAGTGTACATTCCTCCCAGTGCTAATGCTAAGGAGGCACTGTGTACACTCTACGGCGCTCTTAGCGACCTGCAGAATGCTCACCCCGACGGATTGTTTATTATCGCCGGAGATTTCAACCATGTAAATCTCAGGACTGTGCTTCCTAAACTCCATCAGCATGTGGACTTTGCAACCAAGAGGAGGGAACACGCTGGATCTTGTTTACACAAACATCCCGGGCGCGTATTGTGCGGAGCCCCGCCCCTCAGACCACAGCTCTTATGTTAATCCAGCATACAGACCGCTCATCAGATGCTCTAAACCGGTTCTGAAACAGGTGAAAACCTGGCCAGAAGCAGCTACTTCTGCTCTTCAGGACTGTTTTGAGTGCAATTAACTTGGAGGAGTACACATCATCAGTGACCAGCTACATCAGCAAGTGCGTTGATGATGTGACCATCTCCAAGAACATCACTACACGCTCCAAACAGAAGCCGTGGATGACTGCAAATGTTCGTGTGCTGCTGAAACAAAGAGACTCTGCCTTTAGAACAGGGGACAAGGGGGACTTAAAAACAGCAAGGGCCAAACTGTCCCGTGCCATTAGAGAGGCGAAGCGCACACGCAAAGAAAATCCACAACCACTTCCAGGACAGTGAAGACACTTGGCGCATGTTACAGGGCATCCAGGCGATCACGAATTACAAGACAACATCACCTGCTTGTGACCGTGACGCCTCCCTCCCAGATGCGCTGAACGACTTCTACTCCCGGTTTGAGGTACAGAACAACGTGAAGGCGAGGAAGGCCACCCCTCCTCCCACTGACCAGTTGCTCTGTCTAAACACAGCTTAAGTGAGGAAAACTTTATGCAGAGTTAACCCACAGAAGTCTGCTGGACCAGACAACATTCCTGGAAGAGTGCTCAGGGAATGTGCAGAACAGCTAGCGGGTGTCTTTACTGACATCTTCAACATCTCCGTGAGCAGTAACGTTGTTCCCACGTGCTTCAAGACAACGACCATTGTTCCTGTGCCGAAGAAATCTACTGTCTCCTGCCTCAATGACTATCGTCCCATCGTGATGAAGTGCTTCGAGAGGCTCGTCATGAGGCACATTAAGACCCAGCTTCCACCCTGCCTGGACCCCATGCAGTTTGCGTATCTTCCGAACCGTTCCACGTATGATGCCATCTCAACAACTGTGTATAGTAGAAATAACAATAAAAGCCTCTTGACTTGACTTGACTTGACTTAAAATTGAGCTCAGGTGGATTCTGTTTCCACTGATCATCTTTGAGATGTCTCTACAACTTGATTGGAGTCCACTACTGGTAAATTCAGTTGATTGGACATGATCGGAATGGCACCCACCGGTCTATATGAGGTCCCACAGTGAAAAGTGTGAGCACAGACCAAGCCATAAACTCTAAGGATTTGTCTGTCTCTGTCTCTGAGACAGGATTGTATTGAAGTAAAGATGTGGGGAAGGGGACAGAGACATTTCTGCAGCATTAAGCCTCCATCATCTATAAATGGAAGAAGTTTGGAACCACTAGGACTCTTCCTAGAGCGCAGTCGCCTGGCCAAACTGAGCGATAGGGGGAGAAGGGCTTTAGGCAGGGAGGTGACCAAGAACGATGGTCACTCTGAAAGAGCTTCAGTGTTTCTTGGTGAAGAGGAGAACCTTCCAAAAGAATAACCATTTCTGCAGCACTGTATGCTAGAGTGGCCAGACAGAAGCCACTCCTCAGTAAAAAGTACATAACAGCCTGCCTGAAGTTTGCCAAAAGGCATCTGAAGGACTTTGAGACCATGAGAAACAAAGATTTAACTCTTTGGCCTGAATTCTGAACGTCATGTCTGGAGGAAACCATAAGCCACTCATCACTTTACACATTTAAACATCCCTAAAGTGAAGTATGGTGGTGACAGCATCATGCTGTGGGGATATTTTTCAGCAGCAGAAACTGGAAGAACAGTCAGGATTGAGGGAAAGATGAATGCAGCAATGTACAGAGATGTCCTTGATGAAAACCTGCTCCAGAGCGCTCTGGACCTTAGACTGGGGTGACGGTTCATCTTTCAACAGAACAATGACCCTAAGCACACAGCTAAGCAAACAAAGATAACAAAGGAGTGTCTATGGGATGACTCTGTAAATATTTTTGAGTGGCCCAGCCAGAGCCCAGAATTGAATCTGATTGAACAGCTCTGGAGAGATTTGAAAATGGCTGTGCACCGACGTTCCAACGCACAAAAAATATGTATTAGCAGAACCTGCGCATCTTATATATTATAAAAATCATAATCACCAGTTTGGTGAATTGTTAAACCAATCCAGGAGCCTCCCTTGTCTTCAACACAATTATTTATTGCAGATAAGTCTATCAGTCTTCAACTTCCGAACGTTCTGTTTTACACTGTAATCATCAAGTCTAACTAAGTAATGCATTCTTTATAGCTTTTTAGGCTTTGATTCCTCAAAGGCATGACAAAAGAAGAGAAACCACAGCTCTTATTAGGCCCAGTAAATTTAATATAAGTATGAATGCGCACAAACAATGCATAACACAAGGAGGTGGTCACTTAGTGGTCAGTTCCCAGTTAGACCAAGCTGCCACTTATTGGCCCTTAAGCAAAGTCCCCATAACTGCTCAGTTTTATAAATTAGATTAATGTAAGTCACTCTGAAGGTCCCCTGCTGGTCTAGTGGTTAGGATGCGGGCTCTCACCGCTGCAGCCCGGGTTCGATCCCCAGTCAGGGAACCAACCCAGCCACTCTTAGTGCCGGTCCCAAGCCCGGATAAATGGGGAGGGTTGCGTTAGGAAGGGCATCCAGCGTAAAAACATGTGCTAAATCAAACATGCGGATGATCTGCTGTGGCGACCCCTAACGGGAGAAGCCAAAAGAAAGTTAGTTAGTTAATGTAAGTCGCTCTGAATTAGGGCATCTGCCAAATTCCATAAATGTAAATATATAACATTTAAGTGTTTCATGCTATAATATGGTAAGGCTCAACAATAACTGGTGTAAGGGTTTTAATTCAGGTGCTATATAAAGGTGAATATGAATCCAGTGCTGAAAGTTGTGAGGCATGATGTGATGGTCTAGTGGCTTGTGTGAAACCTTGTAGTTCCTGAACCATAATAGTGTAGTTCCTGACAGTATGATGTTTTCTGTTAGTTACCGTGCTAAAAACGGTAAAAACTTGCCATCTGTTTCTTTGCTTCTCCATTAGAAGTTTTAATCAGAAATGTAATGAACTTGTGCAGAAATGAGCCTCATTCATTTCGTAAATATACATTTCAAAAATCGGCTATGCGAATTAGTTATTATTATTATTATTTGTCATACATTGCAAAGTCAAATAACTGTTAACCTAACGGTTGATAAAGATCACCTGTGCTCGTTTATTAATATTTGCTTTTCCGTCGAATGATTTTGCAGCGCCATGGAAATAAGGAATGCAAATGGTGAAAAATAAATCAGCCGAAAAAAGACTTCCTAATCTTTTGTGCGGTGAGAAAGAATGAAAGACATAAAAATGCAAACTAAAGCTGTAATCTTAGCTTATAATTAAATTACTCGCTCTCCATCCGTCATCCGTTTGTGTGTATTTAGAATGACAAGTGTGCTCATGAACAAACTTTTGTCCGTATGCTGTAAGGTGACCCACGGAGTGAGCTCAATTGCATGACACTGAACCAAAGCAAGTTAATCATTGAGTACAGAATGATATAGTGGTCTGAGATTTGGCTTGTTTACATTAGATTACATTTGGTGGTAAAAAAATAATATTACATTATAACAACTAGCTAGTTACGTTAATAGTATGTTCTCTCTATTAGCAATAAAATGCATCTAAGTTGAAAATCACACAGTCTAAACCCTGCTTAAGGCTTTACAAACTCTGTAAACCTGGCAATGAGCCTTGCACCTTGGGGATTTCACCCAGTGAAATTAGTTTGCCATTTTTTCCCCCTCAATCTTATAATCATAAAAGAGGTCTAAGTACAGTTAAAAAATAAAAAGAAACAATGAAGGAGCTAAGTGCTGAACGATCAATAAAACACGTTTATTAAAACCAACAAGATGAGGGAAAAAGGAAAAACCTTTATTAACTACACGATTAAGGTGAAATGAAATAACGGTTCCACAGGGCTCCACTGACTGTGTAGCAGGATTTAGCCTTGTGTAAGAAACAAAGTACGTCAACTGAATAGTCAGAACTATTCTGTAAATATATATATATATATATATATATATATATATATATATATATATATATATATATATATATATATATATATAAATAAAAAAAACAGTAAAGTAGAAAGTCAGTTCCAGACACACTTGACCTCCATGCTTCCGCTGAGAACGCAAAAAGTAGTTCAATGGCCAATGCTAGAACTAACACAATAACTAATATATAGCTTCTATAGAGTTTGTATAATAGCAGAACACACTAAATAAAATCTGAGATATAAAACAGTTATTTGTTACTCTTCAGCAACGCTTCTGCATTGTCCACGCTCTGAAATACGTGTGAAGCCGGCACACGCTTCTGTAAAGAAGAAAGAAGCAGTGTGGCAAGGGTATGTATGTACATGCGAAACCTGAAGACGTTCCCTTTTAGAAACTCGAGTTCCATCACACAGCCTTTGTGTGTCTTGCTTGGGAGTGAAGCATGCTAAGTCGGTTCTCGAGGGAGCCAAATGTGAGCACTGCGCTCAAATGTCTATGCGATTGCTCCGCTTTTGATGGTCATTCTTTGAGGAGGGTGGCCTGACTCCTCGTGGTTCTGGCCCCGCTCTCGCTGATCTAAGCGCTAATTCTTGGGGTTCGCACTGGACCTCGCAGATCATGCAGTCCCCGCCCATCCCTGGCACCTCAAGGGACCTGGTACAATAACCCTGCCACTGAATGTGTTTCAGGGCACGGCCAGCTTCAGCGAGCACCCTCCTAGGTTTATGCCCGACATTGTAGCAGACCAGGGGAGCTCGCCGCCTCTTTCAGCGGCGTAGCCCTGGCTCTAGGCATACAATACCAGAGGTCGGTCTCAAGAGACTGATCCCCTTAAGAGACTACCTGGCAGCCTGGTAAGTTCTGCTAGACGTGTCTCGGTGGGTCTTGCGCACTGTAGATCGAGGCTATATGATTTAGTTAGGGTCTCGTCTAATCCCGTTTTGACGGGGTTTATCCCACCCTGGTGGAAACCGAGCAGGCTCTGGTCATGGAACAAGAAGTAAACACTCTCCTGAGGAAGGAGGCTATCAAGATGGTCCCTCCATCAGACAGAGAGGGCAGGTTCTACAGCCGTTACTTCATAGTTCCCAAAAAGGACGATGGGTTTCGACCTATTCTAGATTTAAGTCATCTGAACAGCTCACTTATGAGACTCATAAGAAATACTGACCCCTTAAGCAGGTTATGCCTTAGATCTGGTTGGTTACGGTAGATCTAAAGAATGCAAACTTTCATGTATCCATCCTCCCTCCTTACAGGAAGTTCCTGAGGTTCGCTTTCAGGGCCAAAGCTTACCAATATCGTGTTCTTTTGTTTGGCCATGCCCTCTCACTGCGCACCAAGTGTGTGGTGCAGCCCTGGCTCCCCTGAGACTTCAGAGCATCTGCATCCTGAACTATATCGACGATTGTTTGATACTGGCAGTTTAGGGATTCTGTCATCGAGATGTCGTCATCGAACCAGAAATGAATATCAATAAGAGTGTGCTTTCTCCATTACCGGGGACCACTTATCTAGGTGTCATATGGGATTAGACCTTTATGTGCACGCAGCTTTCCTCTGCCCACATTGCGTCCATGCTTATGTCCATCAGGAGGGTCAGAGAAGGGCAGTCACTCACTGTCGAACAGTTCCAGAAACTGCTCGGGCTCATGGCAGCAGTGTCCAATGTGATTCCACTTGGCCTCTTTCACATGAGACCCCTTCAGTGGTGGCTCAGGATCCGAGGGTTCTCACAGAAGGGCAGTCCCCTCTGAACTATTGAAGGTCACGATCCCTACGTGGACCTCAGAAATCACCACGTGTTGATCCGTTCGGACAGCACTTTGGGGGTCTCGTACATCAACCATCAGGGGGTCTGCGCTCATGCCCTCTGTACAGGCTGGCACACCAGATCCTCCTGTGGGCCCAAGGGAGGCAGCGTACATCCCGTGCCATCTAAACGAAGGAGCAGACACCCTGTTGAGACAGGAGTTGAGACCCGGGGAATGGCGGCTCCATACTCTTGTGGTGAAGCAGACGCATAAGTGCTACAGCATTGCTATAGAGGTTGCAAAATTACAAGGTTTGCTTTTCAGTATGCAGACCTTCTGTCACACACTGCAACAAGTCGAATTTCATTGCCATCATCCCGGAAATAAGCCTCTTCTATAGCTGGTTCACAAGAAAGCCCACAAACAGTTTGCTAAAGACAACATCTATCAATCTATCTATCTATCTATCTATCTATCTATCTATCTATCTATCTATCTGTCTGTCTGTCTGTCTGTCTGTCTGTCTGTCTGTCTGTCTGTCTGTCTGTCTGTCTGTCTGTCGATTTTTACTGGGTTCTTCAGACCCATAACTCTGAACCTCTTAACTCTGTAAATGAGATAAATGTAAGTCACTTTGTGCATCTGCAATTGCCTTAAATGTAAATGATTATCATGGTAGAGAAAAGGTCACACAGGAACACAGGCTTTCAAACTAGTTAATTCATAGCTGGGAATTTTATCAAACTGCTGAAATGACATGTTGACCGTCATTTCATATACTCTATGCATCAATCTGTTTTTTTTTTTTGGGGGAATGACCCAAAATACCAAACTATTAATCTTTTAATAGTCTTACCCACAAATCTGTACCCAGAACCAGGACACTTGCTGACTCGAGTAATTTTAGCCGACACTCGATTTCTAAATACAACTTAAGCCCTATATGGACAGGATTACTTTCACTCTGCGATGTCCGTATTAACATTTTCCACATTGGCCTTAGGAGGAGACGAAAATGATCACACTGCTGCAAAGTTGGTCAAATATAAATAAAGGTAAGTAAGGGAGGGAAAACACTGACGTGGCTGATCAGGATGGAAGTTAAAACCTGCACATGGAGGAATTACTACAGGTTTCTGAATTTACACAGAGCTTTATATAACTTTCATATGATAAAAAAAATACACAAAGTTAATAAGGCTTTTCAAATAAGCAGCATATGAAAAGGATAGTGTGACTCAGATTCGGGACTGACTCAGAATGCTCAGCTGTTTTGTACAAAAACAAAAAACAGATGGATGATTTGTGAGTTAAACACATATAGATGAGCCTTACAGCAAATAGATAGAGAAGCAATGAGTCTATTGCTTATGCTCTTTCACTTTTATCTGAATAGCTTTGGTGTTAAAGTGTGGTTTTTTTTTTACCTTCACATCTCTGGCATGATGCAACACTCTGTTACTGAATCGCCAACGATAACTGTTCTAGTTTAACACATACAGATACATAATGCAAATGTATAAGTGTATATTTATGCTTGTGTGTGTGTGTGTGTGTGTGTGTGTGCTCGCGCGTGTGTGTGTACAGTATATATGTGCATATATATTACACAGTAACACAAGCACTCTAAAAACACTCTCTTAATTGTGCTCGCTCAATAACTAAGACATTTTTAAATACACTACATTCTTATGCACTCTTAAAATATGTGTGTGTGCGTATATGTGTGTTTGTACAGTATAAACACTATATGCATATCACACAAACAGTGATAATTATGTTGTTTTAATGATGAACACTCCTGTAATACACTTCACAAGTCTGTGTGTGTGTGTGTGTGTGTGTGTGTGTGTGTGTGTGTGTGTGTGTTTTGCACGGTATCACATCATCACACTGTTCTCATGCGTTAGACATTACTATCTACTGTCTATTAGAATTGTGTGTGTGTGTGTGTGTTTGTGTGTCTACAGTATTAACAGTAAATGTACAGTATATTGTGTTATTTTATTGATGAACACTAGGGGTGTAACGGTACACAAAGTCCGCTGTTTGGTACGTACCTCAGTTTTTAAATTTCGGTATAATTAGGGGGGGAATGCAAAACATAAAATTGCTTGTTATTTTTTTTCCCCCTGACATCAACTTTTATTATTATTTATTTAACATACATTTATTATTATATAACACTAAATTTTGTTTTACAATTTAAAATAATATATAAAATAATATTTTATACAAAATTAAATAGAATAAATCAATACACCTTTTCTATTGATTAAATTGAAAAATCAATTAAATTGGCACAAATTAAATTGTCAAGTTTATTATTATTATTATTATTATTATTATTATTATTATTATTAATTTAATGCGCTCAAAGTGCGAGGTGGAGACTAAAACTTGCGGTCCACCATTTAATACATTCCTGAGGTAACTCAGATTGTAACTCTGTTTCACCCCTAACGAACACTCCTGTAATACAATCCTCTAGTGTGTGTGTGTGTGTGTGTGTGTGTGTGTGTGTGTTGCACAGTAACACATCCTAACACTCATATAAAACCTTGCATGCATTACACAACACTATAACACAATCTGCCAATCTGCTGCCTGTTAGAACCGTGTGTGTGTAGATAAACTACATAGAGCATACTTGCATATATATATATATATATATATATATATATATATATATATATATATATATATATATATATATATATATATATATATACATACACACACACACACACACACACACACACACACACACACAAATCTTATCTAACACTTTCATGAAACACTCCTGAATGTGTAAAATTTTGCACGTGTGTGTGTGTAAACTATATACAGTATACATGTGGATATATATATACACTGCACAGTAACACATCCCGTCTAACACTCCTATAAAACACACCTGAATGTGTTACATTTTGTCTCTACTGCTCTCAGGCTGTTAGAATTGTGTGTGTGTGTGTGTGTGTGTGTGTGTGTGTGTGTGTGTGTGTGTGTGTGTGTGTGTGTGACAGTGTGTGTGGCACGCCTGTGTCAGAAAGTGAGAAAGTGGAGGCTGAGATTGAATCTTAGCCACTTCCTCTGCTCAGCATCGCTCCGCAGTAAGGCTTCATTAGTAATCTGCTGGAGTATTGATACCCGCTGCTACACTCAATTAACTGGGAACATTTTTATTTCAGCCTCGTATGATTTAGCTCTCAATTTTTTCAATTTTTCTCAAGCTCCCGTGGATTTCTGTGGGAGTTCGCGAGCTGCGGTTTGATGGGCGCGTGCTTGCTCTTAGTTGAAATTACACTGATTGGTCAGGGTTTGTTCGGTGGAGCCGAGCCGAAGTCCAGAGTCTCACACCGTCAGCCCGTGTGTCGCTTTTAGCAAAATCACAGCCACAGGTTAAGTGTTCCAATGAGGGATTATACATATTTAGATGTGAGTCATGGCCCCTGTACAGGTAACACTCTGCACAGCCGAATGCACAAGTTCTCTTATTTAAAATTCTTTTAGAAAAAAGAACAATTCTAAGAACAGGAAATCGAGACAATTCTTGTTCATCTGATGTTACTTTCTTTGTTGTGCTTTGACCTTACTGCAACAAGTCAGCACACTGAACACTCCACTGACCCAACATGACACACCATCACCAAGTCCATGCCCTTTTCTCCATTTTACCCAAACAAAATACAGTTTAGATGAATATTATATATATATATATATATATATATATATATATATATATATATATATATATATATATATATATATATATATATATATGCATCCCTCACAGGGTGGGGAGTGATATGGTAGATGCTGTTATCCAGAGCAGCTTACAAATTGCACACAAAGAGAGCCAATATTCATTATTCATTATATATATATGCATCCCTTACAGGGTGGGGAGTGATCATGAGTGGTCATGAGTGGTCACTCCGCCCGAGGTCTGTGGGAAGGGCCCCATTTATGCTGGCACATCAATTGCCTAGAGATGCATGTTTGTCCGTACAGACAATACTGCGGTGGTGTCCTGCATTAACCATCAAGAAGGTCTGCGTTCGTGCCCCCTGTGCAGGCTGGGGCACCAGAACATTCTTTGGGCCCAGGGGAACAGTTTACATCCCAGGTCGGTTGAATGAGACAGCAGACTACCGGACAAAAGTCAGCGGGGTGGATCAGCCTGCAGCGTTGCAGATGTCTTGGATGGAAACTCCAGAGGACCATGCTTTAGAGGCTGCCACACTCCAGGTCAAGTGAACTCTGATCTGACTGGACTGGGGAGACCAGAGGACTCATAAGAGGATGTGATAGTATCAATGATCCATCTGCTTAATGTCTGCTTATTAGCAGGAAGGCCTCTACTCGGAGGGCCTTTGCAGAAGAGCAGTTAATTGTACTACCTCCATGGGCCCATCCTGTGGACATAGGTGTTCAGTGCACATACCAGGCACAGCCGCTTCAGCTTCTTCTGGTCTGGGGCCTGAAACAGAGGAGGGTAGAATGCCTCATCCTCTGGGTGCCGTGGAGAGAAGGCTTCTTGAGAGGGTCTCTGTCCAGAGACTGCTCTGCCATGGGAGGGCATAATGGAACGAAGACTTTATGGTGGACGAAGCAAACGCTTTGTCAGGTGTCTTTTATACACATAATGAGTTGATATTAGGAGTTCTTTCCTAAAGGTACAGGACAAATTTGGGTGTGTGGGAGTGCTGGTTGGTAGGGGATCAAATATTTATTTCACTCAATTAAATGCATTTATTTCATTTAATTCATCTAAATCATTCATATATAATATCAATGCATTACTTTCTTTACTGGATTTAAAAAATATATATATTTTTGTCTCTGTTAAAAAAAAAAAAAAAACATACCATATAATTCTAGATTGTCCATTTCCTTGTAAGGGGGTAAATTTACAAAATCAGCAGGGGATCAAATATTTATTTCCCCCACTGTATCATGAAAACATCAAGAATGCTTTTTTTTCTTCTCTAGAGCATCATTGAGATGCTGTACCCTAATGATAAGAGTGCACTTGGGCCAAATTCAATTGGCCGGACATGATTTGGAAAAAAACATACATACATACATACATACATACATACATACATACATACACACACACACCCATCTCTATATTTGTGCAAAACCCAAGCCATGGAGAAGTCAAAGAAGCAGAGTTCAGAAACATGATCATGTTGAGACACAGGTCTAGGGAAGTATAAAACAATTCGGCTGCATTGGATGAGGTGGTATCAACCTTATAACCGCTTTATCTGTGTTAAGCTGCTTTGAGACAATGTCCATTGTAAAAAGCGTTATACAAATAAAAGAGAATTAAATTAAATTCAAGATATCATGCTCAAATAACATGATATAAATATGTGCAAATGCGGCAAATCCGGAGAGACGCTAAGCCTTGCGGTGTGTATGTGCCGCCATCTTGGTCTCATTAAACAGAAGGTCAGTGATGAGTGCAACTTTTGGTATTTTAGAGGAATGTCCAGATAGATCCCTGTCCTCAATAAAAGACACAGTGGGAGAGTTTTTGTTATTGCATTTTGGATGGATGGATGGATGGATGGATGGATGGATGGATGGATGGACTTTCCTCAATCCCCTCCCAAAAAAAAAAATAAAATCAGTGTCTCACTATGCAAATAATAAGAAAGTAATCAGCGTGTCACACAACTCAGAAATCTTAAAATGCATTGTCTAGCTTAAATCACTGATACTCACTGAAGTCTTCTTTGAGAAATCAGGTTTGATGCTGTACATTTTACTGTCATTGAACAACTTTTACTGTTAAGCTTAAAATAGAGCCTAAGGCTCTGTAACGAAGTGTTACTACAGGCACTAACATATTAGAACAAAACAGAAAACTGTGATTGTAGAAGACATTATTGTCAGAGACTCTGTCAGCAATTTAATCAACACCTTCTGACTAATCAGGTGGTTTCAAACTCATTAATACTGAACATATAGTCGGAGTGCTACTACCATCTGTCCTACTTTCCACTCCTTTTTTCATTTTCAATTAACTTCCTTTGATGCTTAGATTGGCTCTATGGCCAAGCTTTCTACCTTCTCTCAGATCTTGTCTTTCTTTTATTTTTTTCCGGCAAAATCCCTCATCCACGCCTTTGTCTCCAACTCCTAAGATTATTGCTGTTCCCCTTCCTCGCAGGTATCAGCTCTACATCCCTGTACAAGCTTCCAGCTTCTTACCAACACCTGATCCCGACACCGTATTACACCTGTACTCTAAAATCTTCACTGGTTCTCTATAAAGGAACACATTCAGCTCCAAATCCTCCTTCTCATTTATAAATCCCTCGGTAATCTCTCTCACTCCCTGTCTCTCTGACCTTCTCCATCCGTTCCAACACCTCTGCATTCTTGCATCCTGCTCTCCTCTTCTGCCTTGCACACTCTATGATTGTATTTTTTTTTCGCGCTAACACCTTCCCGTAGTGTTTCCTTCCTCTAATACATGCTGTCTATTTAGCACTCTTGCAGGTCGGGTATTTTTAATTACCACTCGCATTTACGTAGGTTCCTTGATGCATATTTTATTGTTTTGACAGACATACATTTTATTCTTAAACAGTGCATGCTTCTTTTGAGAAACACACAAAAAAGGCTTTTAATATTTCTGTTCTTAATTTAATCCTAAACTCAGGTTACATTTTCTTTGAGTCAATGCAGGTTTTCTTTCATTATCTAGTAGCTAATTTGGTCTTAGGTGTAAATGTGGACACAAGGACTGACAGATACAAATGCAGGTAAACAGTCTTCATTAAATTCACAACAAACATCCTAGAAACAGGAAACAATAAAATTCTTGATCAAGGAACAGAAACTAATTGGGCGATGAGGGTAAGAAACATCTCCATCAGTTGATAACTTCAAAAATGATGGAATTATAATGAATGAACATTCGGTGTCATCCAGATGAGAATGAGTTCCCTTTTGAATCTGGTTGTATCTTTTTCTTCTTCTTCCTACAATTTCAAATGCACATTTATTCAACACAAATGTACATATGATAATATACATATAGTTCATTATATTTTAATGTTTATATATATATATATATATATATATATATATATATATATATATATATATATATATATATATATATATATATTGAGATGGACATGAGCAGAGGAGGGACATGGGGTATATCAGTAGGAGAATGCTGAGGATGGAGCCACCAGGAAGGAGGAAAAGAGGAAGATTAAGGAGGAGGGTAATGGATGTGATGAGGGAAGACATGCAGGTAGTTGGTTTGAAAGAGGCAGATGTAGAGGACAGGGGGGTATGGAGACGGATGATCTGCTGTGGCGACCCCTAATGGGAGATGATGAAGATGATATATATGTATGTATATCATAATATATTTGTTATATTTAGTATAGTATATTTAATCCTATCTTTATGTTAATAGGACCCTATTATTCTCTAGAAATCACAATTTTTATACTCCTTTTATCATACTTTCATCATAAAACCCAGTGACAAAAGTAATTTACTCATATAGGCACTGATGAGTTCTCTTTTTTTTATTTTTTATTTTTTTTAATATAAATAAAATGATATTGGTAAAGCTGATTTTAAGATTCCCCTAGGATCCCAAACACCCACGAGCTGCCTCTGAGCATCAGTATACACTGTAGAATTAATATGAATTTTGTATGAGATTGGGGTTTGGGAATTCGCTCTCTACTGCCCCTATGTAAATTGATGCGACCCACTTTAATGTAATATATAATATTCCATTTTTAATTTTTTTGTTCCTCGGTGAGCGTGGTGTGATTAAAAGCGCTACGCATTTTCCTTTTCATTCATTCTCCGTCTCGCACGTTTCGATCTCTGTTTTGATCTGGGTTTCATTAAACGAGGGCTCGACCCTGATTGTTTTTGTTTTATTTATTCATATTTGTACACCATGTAAATAAAATTGGGGAGGATTTCCCATGTGCGGATTGAGAATCAGAGATTCGATCGCAAAAACCTACAGAGTCTCATTTGCGAATTAAACATGTTGCTCTTCGAGTCACAACGAGATCAACTCTAATTATATTTTAGCTAACATGCTTATTGGGTTCTCTCTATCTCTCTCTCTCTCTCTCTCTCTCTCTCTCTCTCTTTCTCTCTTTCTCTCCCTCTGTCTCTCTCTTCTTATTGTCGGTTGTGTAGAAGTTTGTCAGGATGGCGGCGAGTGAGTCATGCTTGATTGTAACTTCGTTTGTCTCTCCGTCTGTCTCTCTGCATTCGGTTAATTCTCGCTGTGCTGTGTCCTTAGACGTTACATCAGCTTCTGTTATTTACTCTCGAGTTGTTGTTCTATATCATACACACACAAAGGCACACACACAAAGACACACACATGCTTTCTCCATCCCTTATTTCCAATGATGGAATTTGTGAGCTGCGACTCTCTGCCTTAACGCGGTTATCTGCAATCAACTCATCTTATAATAAAATAACACAATTCGCCATTATGTGAGTAGTATGGCTGTGGATCTCATTTAGAAAAGTATAGAGCATCTCTTTCTCTGTCTTTCTCTCCCTCTCTCTTTGTTTCTATCTCTCCCCGTTTGTGGCCTTGTCCTAAAAGGGCTGCATGTGCACGAGTCGCTCTTTTTTATGACCTGGAAATTGAATTAGGCTGATTTTTATGGGAGGCTACTCTGGGACACGACATTGTGCATTAGTCGCTCCGGACAGCGTGCGAATGACACATCACAGCGTCTCTAGCCTTACATTATGTCCTCTGGGGCTTTTCATGCGCTCCATATCTCTCTCTTTTGTGTACGTGTGAGTGTGTGTGTGTGTGTGTTTTTTTCTATTCCTTTGAGGTAGAGATGATTTAAAACCCTGACATGTCACCAGAACCAGCTTTTCAGCAGCAGACGTTCGGTCATAACTCATACACCGATGTTTCCACGTGCATTTTAAAGCCCAGTGCAGCTCCCAGAATTATCAAAGCCTTTCATTTGGCTCTGAATGCCTCAGCAGGTGGGTGCCGAAATTCAATTTTTTTATTTTGAGGTAACAGTTTAAAGCCACGAGGTTCAGGCTAAAATGTCCACAACGTCCTGCTCAGTGTAATCATGATCGATTAACAAAGACATATGCAGAATTATTTATTCATTTATTGGCCCTGTGTATCAGCCAACACTCTGTAGCTCATAGTGTTACTAAAAGTGAAGCTAAAAGTGTAATCAGTATTACAAATATAGCATGGTTTTACTTACATTAACGTCTGATTTTGATCAACGATCTCATTGAAGCACCTGAGCGGGTATTTTACTTCACTTTTATCACGCTTTAACACTGGGCATTGTCTCAAAGCAGCTTTACACAGATAAAGAGGGTATAAAGTTGTATAAAAGTACAGCGGTACCTTGACCTAGCCGAGCTCGTAGCCCAATTTGCTCGCACATCAAATCAATTTTCCCCATTGAAAATACCTAAGATGCCCTTATTCCATTCCAACCCTCAAAATGCCACCCCATGTTTTTATGTTTTGTGTTATTAAATAAGGAAAATACATTTCTAAATAACAAATCTTGTATAAAAACATAACAGAAACAGTGTAAAGATATAATATATATTTATACAATGTACTTACCTTGGAGATGAGACGACTTGAGCTAACGAAGAGATGCTGGCGGAGGGTAGAGGAGGGAAAACTCGTTTTTTTGCTATCACTCCTGTACACTACATATCCCTAAACTTTTCATGTTTTACCTTTTCTTCTTCGCTTATCTTAATTTTCGTCACAGTCTTCGCTTTCTGGCTTCGCTTCGCCATCTAGCAGTGGCGTCTCGAGCTCGTACCTCAATTTTTTGCAAAAATTCGACCGAGTGACGACTCGTATCTCGGAAAACTCATACATTCATTCACTTGTAGGTCAAGGTACCACTGTATGTATAAGTTTAGTGTCTATAAGTTTGTTTCTTATTATTGTAAGTTTATCCCTAATGAGTGAGCCAGTGGTGACTGTGGCAAGGAAAAAACTCCCTGAGATGGTATGAGAAAGAAACCTTAGAGGGATCCAGACTCAAAAGGGAACCCATCCTCATCTGGGTGGCGCTGAAGCGCTAAACTGTTCATGCAAACTGGAAGGTAAGAGCTAAGGGCCTTTCTCAGGCTCATCTATATAAATGTATAAATTAATATTCAATTCTCAATCAATATCTAATAAAAGTTCTAGACTGATAATGATTTACTAATCCACTGTACAGTGAAACCAAGAACAGGAAGAGTTCCCTTGTGAGTCTGGTTCCTCTCACAGTTTCCTTTTCATATTTCTGAAATTTGTCCTCCCTTCTCATTCGCAATCTCATAGTATTGAAAGTAATTTTATATGGTTTTTAGATGTGGTAGCATTACATTTTCTCTACACAGGAACTAAGAATCCTGTTCCAGCATGACAATGCCCCTGCACACAAAGTGAATTGGACATTGGTTGAATTGGAAGGTTTGGAGTTGCCTGCTGTAAAGACTTCAACCCCATTGAACACCTGTGTGATGAATGTGAATGCTGACTGCACCCCAGACGTCCTCACCTACATCAGTACTGAACTTCACTGATATCGCTGAATGAGCATAAATCTCTACAGTATTAAGTGGAAAACCTTCCCAGAAGAGTGGAGGTTATTATAACAGCAAATTCCTTTTTTTTTTTTTCTTTTTTAAATAAAATGTTTCCTTCCTTCCTTCCTCCCTCCCTCTTTCTTTCTTTCTTTCTTTCTTTCTTTCTTTCTTTCTTTCTTTCTTTCTTTCTTTCTTCTTTCTTTCTTTCTTAAATGTCTCAGTCTTTCTTTCTTTCTTTCTTTCTTTCTTTCTTTCTTTCTTTCTTTCTTTCTTTCTTTCTTTCTTTCTTTCTTTCTTTCGTTCTCTCTTTGTAAAATGTCTCACTCTTTCTTTCTTTCTTTCTTTCTTTCTTTCTTTCTTTCTTTCTTTCTTTCTTTCTTTCTTTCGTTCTCTCTTTGTAAAATGTCTCACTCTTTCTTTCTTTCTTTCTTTCTTCTTTCTTTCTTTCTTTCTTTCTTTCTTTCTTAAAGGTCTCAGTCTTTCTTTCTTTCTTTCTTTCTTTCTTTCTTTCTTTCTTTCTTTCTTTCTTTCTTTCTTTCTTTCTTAAAGGTCTCAGTCTTTCTTTCTTTCTTTCTTTCTTTCTTTCTTTCTTTCTTTCTTTCTTTCTTTCTTTCTTAAAGGTCTCAGTCTTTCTTTCTTTCTTTCTTTCTTTCTTTCTTTCTTTCTTTCTTTCTTTCTTTCTTTCTTTCTTTCTAATATCATTCAGTAAGTAAAGTTGTCAGGCAATGCGGCAGACACCTGAAGCCTCCTTCTGTATGGAACACGAGGCAAATTACAAGTTTAAATTAATGAGCTCATTTCAAATTCATCTCATTATTGTTTCTATAGTAACAACCCACACAGGGACTTGTACGCTGACTGCTCATATAATCTAATCCTTATAATTACTGAAATACTGTATAATCATGGATATGGGGACATTTTCTGTGAGGAAATCTATATGTAACATTTATGGAAAGGAGTCTCCAGCGTCATTGCTTCAAGCTTTTTAGGTGTCGTTTCTCTTCATAATAAAAGTTTTATTGTTGATATTTTTAATCTTATAATGATTTAATTCAGAGCATTAAAAGCAGCTCTATTGCATGTATAGCCACATCATTACCTGCTCTGGATGATTGTTTACAGCTCACCTGTTGTGTTTTATTGCTTTGAAATGAGCCCAATTTGCCGAGCTACAACTTCTGGATATCTGGAGATAACGCCGAACCTTTTTCGAGATTAGCGGGTTTATTTATAAAACGCAATTAACGCAACAGATGTTGAAGCCCTGTTTACTGAGATTAAATGAAGGCAAGCTATAAATACAGAATATAATAAAAGTCATGACATACTATACAAAACAGGGAATTATAAAAGCACAGAAATATATTTAACTAAAGAAAAAAAGAATAAATGCATAAAGGAATGGATCACCTTGTGCACCGTATGTCATACTTTAAAGCTCAAATGAATGTATAAAAAGGTCATTATCCAGTAAAGGGCAGGATGCTACAAAGAACACATGCTACATAACGTGAAAAAAAAGCAATATATTCACATTTTAATGCACAGTAAAATAAGTCTTTTTTGTGTTTCTTTTGAACCCGATGTGTATTGCCTACTGTATTGCGATTTGCATGCTGTTTACTGGCGATCCAGACACGCTGTGATCCTCTCGGCTGAAGTGCCATTTTCTTTCCAAATCGCCTGTAAACAGACAGCGGAATTACAGTATTTATCTGCAAGGGGATCTGAGATGAAATACCTAGATATGCTATAGCTGCAGAAACATTTCTCACCCAACCCCTTAGGTCGAAAATGAAATACAGATGTTTGAAATTGGCCGCTCCAGTGGTTCAGAGCCGACCCGGCACAGTATGGCTACTGCTTCAAAACCCTCTTCAGACACATGCACACACAGACACATACACACAGTTTCCTCATGTGTCTGTGCTCAAAGCGTGCCCTTTTTTCTTCCGCAACAATTTCTTTTCTAAAAGATTGTGTATTTCTTCACTTTGTCTGGAGTAACTATGGTGATGAGGGCAGGGGGGCTGTGGGAAGGTGAGATGCTAATCTGCTGAGTGTGAAGTCAAGAAGTGTACCTTAGCACACCGGAATAAGCATTCATTTGTGTGGCTGTTTCTCTGGAGTACAAATAATATATAATAAAAAAAAGATTCCTGTAGTAATCTCTCATATCATTTGTAGACTCAAATTTTCTGATTCGATCCTTCTCGTTCGTCAGTGCGTTAGCCGATCCATTTTAAACGGAATAAAAACTGAAACAAAGCCGCAGCGTTCTAGGCTCAAATCAGTGCAATGGAATCTGATAGGACTTGTATTAGTTTTCATATGAAATGTTGGTGGACTCGAACCCACAGGTTAATTAACACCATTATTGGTACACATGGCGGATTGAAAGTGAAAATGAAAATGGCGAGTTAATAAAGGCAGCTGAGCTCGGTGTGCAAGGTTATCTCGTCTACTGCTGAATGCGTATCACACATATTGCGCTCAGTTCTCCCTCAGTAACTTCATTAGCCTTTAAAATGCAGTTGCCTGCTGCACTCCTTTGCGGCGTGCCTGCAGGACGTCAAGGAAACGACGGGCATGCTCGTTTACTCGCAGACTTTTTCTCATCGACATCCCATTAAAATCGCACCGTCTCCATCTCTCGCTCTCCTGAACGCTGATTTATGTGGATTCGGATTCAAGGTCCGGCAAATGCACAAGGACAGTGTACCTGCTGCCAGAGGCATCCTTAAACTGCTTGACCTGAACATGTGCATGTGTGTAAAATGTGCGTGTGTGTGTGTGTGTGTGTGTGTGTGTGTGTGTGTATTTCGTCTTGCAGCAAAAGATGCATTGCACATGGGAAACTTTAGCCATGCCCTTGCTGGCGGAGGACACACTCCTTCACTTCTTCTCTTAGCATCTTTCACATCTGTCACATTTCAGGGCAGTTCTGGGAGTAGGGGAATTCACCGTTATTTTTGAGTGCTTATTTATATATAGTATATGGCATGTGCTGGATTCCTGCGGGATATTTTATTTCATTATATTAGGGAATTGTTGATCTGAGGCGACGTGTTTTTCCTCCATAACACTGGTAATTGCATTAAAATCCACCGAGAATACAAACTTGAACTTCAATTCAACTTCGGAGTTCGAGCTCTGCTTTGAGGTTGAATCCTCTCTCCAGATCTTAATAACAGTTTATGGGGATCCTACAAGTCAGAGTAAATCCAATTTTATAGAGTGTCTTAAAATGTAGTGTACGGGTTAAACTATATTTACATCCATGCTATTTAGAAGATGATCTAATCCAGAGCGTGGTACACAAGTCTTTATCAATGAATACATCAACACTGGTTCACTAGGTTTCAGAATCAGGATATTAGCA
This sequence comes from Silurus meridionalis, assembly GCF_014805685.1. Classification (NCBI taxonomy): domain Eukaryota; kingdom Metazoa; phylum Chordata; class Actinopteri; order Siluriformes; family Siluridae; genus Silurus; species Silurus meridionalis. The sequence goes on along the minus strand of NC_060884.1, from coordinate 30,404,076 downwards.
GCTTAAAAATCTGTTGGGATGAATTATAGCACTTTTTGATTTATTGGTAAATACTTTAAAAAACAGGGAAAAAAATAAGTGCTAGATAACATATTTCAGGAAGAGATAGGTCTCGTTCGGAGATAGCCAGTGACTGGGCTGTTTGGACATCTAGGGGACACGTCGGTGCCGGAGCAGAAAAGAGTATTGATGTATAACTACTTCTTAGCCTGAGAGATGGTGAACAATTCAATCAGTGCTAGAAAATACAAAACAAATTATTAAGCCTAATATTTAAAAAATAAATAACGACCGCCCCTTAGGCAATAGAGACATAGGAACGGTCTACCTGATATAATATGTGTCAAACACAACCACTGATATTAACAGAAAATCATCATATTGCTAGTTATATTATGTTAAGACAATTAGTTGTTGTATCAAAATCTTTCAAAGATTTAAGCGTCAAACATATTTTCAATTAAAAAAATCACAATTTATTAAGTTGTTCACAGTTGTCTTTTGTTTCAAATAAATTTGAAAGTTTATACTTTATTCCTTTTACTGTCAGGTGGACAATTATACATTTACATTAACTTCGGATATATATTTATTAGCGTCAATTAATATGAATTAATTAAGTAACTTGAATGTAATAATTATAATATATTTAAATTTTTATATTTTATTTTTGATGTTTTACCTATGCTTATTTTTTTTTTTTCATTCAAAATTAAATAGCGGGCCCCCTGCAGTAACCACCGTGGACCCCTCGGCGTCGCGGACCCCCGGTTGAAGACCTATGGGCTAGAAAGATTAATAAATTATTCCTACTAAATACTATTAAAACTATTAATAAATAAAAAGAAAAAAAACATGGAAAGTAGGTGCAATACAAATTTAGGTAACACAGGTTACCTGTAGTTTGCACATGTAAGACACCCTTAAAACAATAAAGCTGGATTGCTCACCATCCAACAAGACACAATGCAACTAATTAGGAGGAACAGGTGTGGACAGTGATTGGAGATATGGACAAGGCAGGCTGATCCCAGGCCTGAACCATGGACTGTAACCAGGGAAGGATCTGAGCCAATGGAGAGACAGAAGCAGAGAGAGAGAGCCCGAGGCAGAAAGGGTGAGTACCACAATGTCTGCTCGACTGGCCATCCCATAGTCTAGTAGAGGAGATAGATGAAGGGCGAATTGCCGAGGGTGTGCGCGAAGTCACATGTTAACCATAAGCTACTATTAGAAATTCAGTTTCCCTAGCTCAACAATCTTGTAACTTACACTGTCAGAAAAAATCTGTAGTCGTCCTTGCCACTGGGGTGGCACCATGGTTGGTATCTTTCTATTTCTTCGTGAGAATGTATCTTTTGCCTGGAAACCTTTTAAAATAATTTAAGCAACAAATTGGATCTTGAGGACTACTATTGTAAAGGTTAATAATGGGTAAGCCATGTTCATTTTTCAATGGATAATATACACAGCGAAGGTAGAAAATTACTTAATTGTACAACCTAATGAATAAATACAGTCTGGTGAATGAAACTTGTGTGAAAAGAGTTGTTTAAGCAATCTGAAATTCTATGTCTACTTTTTGGTTTACATGCAATTCTTTTAATGTCGGTCCTTCCAGCCTTTAACCAAATACTTAGTGATTCTCTTCATACTGAACATATTGGTCAGATACATAAAATGGGCAGATACAGTGGTGTAAAAAAAGTGTTTGCCCCCTTCCTGATTTATTATTTTTGCACGTTTGTCACATTTTAATGTTTCAGTTCATCAAACTAATTTAAATTTAGTAAATGATAACACAAGTGAACACAACATGCAGTTTTTAAATGAAGGTTTTTATTATTGAGGGAAAACAAAATCCAAAACTACACAGCCCTGTGTGAAAAAAGTGTTTGCCCCCTAAACCTAATAACTAGTTGGGCCACCCTTAGCAACAACAACTGCAATCGAACGTTTGCGATAACTTGCAATGAGTCCAATTTTGGTCCACTCATCTATGCAGAATTGTTGTAATTCAGCCACATTGGAGGGTTTTCGAGCATGAACCGCTGTTTTAAGGTCATGCCACAGCATCTCAATAGGATTCAGGTCAGAACTTTGACTAGGCCACTCCAAAATCTTTCTGTTTTTCTTCAGCTATTCAGAGGTGGACTTGCTGGTGGGTTTTGGATCATTGTCCTGCTACAGAGCCCAAGTTCGCTTCAACTTAATGTCACAAACAGATGGCCGGACATTCTCCTTCAGGATTTTTTGGTAAACAGCAGAATTCATGGTTCCATTTATCACAGCAAGTCATCCAGGTCCTGGAGCAGCAAAACAGCCTCAGACCATCACACTACCACCACCAGATTTTACTGTTGGTATGATGTTCTTTTTCTGAAATGCAGTGTTACTTTTACGCCTGACATAATGGGACACACACCTTCCAAAAAGTTAAAATTTTGTCTCATCAGTCCACAGAGTATTTTCCCAAAAGTCTTGGTTTTCTGGTAAAACTGAGACAAACCTGAGACTCAGCAGTGATTTTCATCTTGGAACTCTGGGAACTTGGACCATTTTTGCCCAGTCTCTTTCTTATGGTGGAGTCATGAACACTGACCTTAACTGAGGCAAGTGAGGCCTGCAGTTCTTTGGATGTTATTGTGGGGTCTTTTGTGACCTCTTGGATGACTCGTTACTGTGCTCTTGGGGTAATTTTGGTCGGCCGACCACTCCTGGGAAGGTTCTCCACTGTCCCATGTTTTTGCCATTTGTGAATAATGGCTTTCACCGTGGTATGCTGGAGTCCCAAAGCTTTAGAAATGTCTTTATAACCTTTTCCAGACTGATAGATCTTAATTACTTTCTTTCTCATTTGTTTCTGAATTTATTTGGCTCTCAGCATGATGTCTAGCTTTTGAGGATCTTTAGGACTACTTCTTTGTCAGGCAGGTCGTATTTGAGAGATTTCTTATTTGTGAACAGGTGTGGCAGTAATCAGGCCTGGGTGTGGCTTGAGAAATTGAACTCAGGTGTAATAAACCACAGTTTTAACACTTTCACACAGTACCATGTAGTTTGGGATTTTGTTTTCCCTCAATAATAAAAACCTATATTTAAAAACATCACTGTATCCGGTGACGTAGCTTCCTGTGTTTGACTTGTTTGCCGCGAGTTCCGTGTTTGTATTCGTGTTTATATTCGTTTGTTTGTGTTTTTCTCTTTTAATAATCCTAAATTGTTTGTCTTCCTGACTTGTGCCTGTAGTCAGTTAAACACGACTACCACTATATCTTCTCTCACTTTATCTTATTTGTGTATCCGAAATCTGTTCGTGATTATAAGCACTATGCCGGCTGTGTGTCTGACTTTGAGCACAGGTGAGGACTCGTTCGATTTGCAAACAGTGGCGTTGGAGATGGAGGTTTTGGAGAAACAGATTCGCGAGCTGCATGAAAAGCATGCCCGGCTGCGAGAGCGAAAGCGGCGCTGAAACATCCCGGCGGACGCGCACTCGTCCCAGGTAAATTCCCGGGTTGAACCTAACGCTCCCAGCACCTCAACTCCGCGCGTTTCTCTGCCCAGACCCAGCGCACCTACATCTCCGGCAAAGGTGCAACACGGACCCTGGATGCGGCAGCGGCGGAAGAGACAAGCAAAGCCCGGTCGAGGCGTCTCCCCGCCACCACTACAGGCCTTCGAGATCTCGACCGAGAACCGCCGCCTCTCCGCGAGACGGAACGCGACACTGTGATTCTCGGAGATTCCATCGTCCGGCATGTTCGCGCTACTGGAGCTAAAGGTAAGGTGCACACTCGCTGTTTTCCTGGTGCTCGTGTTCTTGATGTCGCTGCGCAGGTATCCGCGATCCTGAAAGAGAACTTCGGAGCGGTTGTTCTTCATGCCGGAACAAACGACACCAGGCTGAGACAAACGGAGGTATTAAAAAGGGATTTCAGGATCCTGGTGGAGACGGTACGCAGCACATCACCCACAACGAGGATCATAGTGTCAGGACCTCTTCCCACTTACCAGCGAGGGGCTGAGAAGTTTAGTAGACTTTTAGCTCTAAATGAATGGTTACAGTCATGGTGTCGAGAACATAAACTTCTCTTTGTTAATAACTGGAACTGTTTCTGGGAGCGTCCTAGGTTCTTCCGCCCTGATGGCCTGCACCCCAGCAGAGTTGGAGCAGCAGTGCTATCAGATAACATCTCTAGGATACTTCACACCATCTGACTGGTAAGACATCAGGAAATCTTCGACAATGAGAACACGCATACAACAGACCAAATAGTTACAAGTTCACACACAGCCCAGTTTATAGAAACTGTATCTATTCCTCGTGTAGCAAAACCAAGAAGTAAATACACAAGATCCAGAAACAATCTCATTGAAGTTAAAACTGAAAAATGCCAGATAAACAAACACCAAAAAGTTTTAAAGTTTGGTCTTTTAAACATTAGATCACTTGCACCCAAAGCACTGATTATAAATGAGATGATCACAGAGAATAATCTCGATGCACTCTGTCTCACTGAGACCTGGATTAAACCAGGTGATTATATGGGTCTAAGCAGTCGACACCGTCAGGATATGTTTATAAGCATGAGCCCGTCAGACTGGTCGTGGGGGTGTAGGAACCATTTATACTGCTTCTCTTAATGTTAGTCAGATGTTAGGATTCAGCTTTAAATCATTTGAAGTGCTCGTTCTTAAAGTTGTACTTTCAGACATACATAGAAAACTCGCTCTGGTCACCGTGTACAGACCCCCAGGGCCCTACGCTGATTTTCTTCAAGAGTTTGCTTGTTTTCTATCAGATCTCTTGATCAATTTTGATAAAGTGCTGCTTGTAGGAGATTTTAATGTTCATGTAGATGATGTAAACGATGCTCTAGGATTATCATTTGTTGACTTATTAAACTCTTTTGGGGTTAAACAAAACGTCACCAGACCAACTCATCGCTTTAACCACACACTAGACTTAATAATATCCCACGGAGCAGACGTCACTGATATAGATATTTTACCTCAGAGTGATGACATCACAGACCATTACCTCATACTGTACACACTACCGGTAGAGCAGATTAGCCGTGTTGCACCATGTTATCGACTTGGTAGGACTATTGTTCCAACCACTAAGGACAGATTCATAAATAACCTGCCTGATTTATCTCAATTTCTCACTAAACCCATAACTACTAATAATCTTGATGAGATAACTAAGAACATAGACCTTATCCTCACTAGCACATTAGACACCGTTGCCCCTATCCGGTTAAAAAAGGTTAGAGAACAAGCACCTGCACCTTGGTATAATAGTCATACACATGCCCTCAAGAGAACAGCACGTAATCTGGAGAGAAAATGGAGGAAAACTAAATTGGAGGTATTTAGAATCGCGTATAAAGACAGTATGCTCAGCTACAGACGGGCGCTAAAAGCTGCTAGAGCTGAACACCTGAGTAAACTTATAGAAAACAACAATCCAATCCCAGGTTCCTTTTCAGTACAGTAGCTAAACTAACTACAAATCAGGGCTCTGAAAATTGTGTTCCATCACAGTTTAGTAGTGAGGACTTTATGATTTTCTTCACTGAAAAAATAGATAACATTAGAAAAACAATTGTGGCAGTTCAACCTCTGACAGCATCTCCTGAGACAGTGTTACATTCAACTCCACAACTCCACTGTTTTACATGTATATGACAGGAAGAGCTGTATAATGTTATTGCCAAAGCTAAATCGACAACATGTCAGTTAGATCCCATTCCTACTAAATTACTGAAGGAAGTGTTATATACAACTGGTGAACCTCTTCTAAATATTATTAACTCCTCACTATCTTTAGGTCACGTCCCTAAATCCCTCAAGTTAGCAGTTATTAAGCCCCTCATTAAAAACCTAATCTGGATCCAAACACGTTATCAAATTACAGACCAATTTCAAATCTCCCATTTATGTCTAAGATTTTAGAAAAGATTGTCGCTGCACAGTTATGTTCCTACCTGCAAGAGAACAATATCTTTGAAGAATTTCAGTCAGGTTTTAGGCCCCATCATAGCACAGAAACTGCTCTAGTTAAAATAACTAATGACCTGTTTTTAGCTTCAGACCAAGGCTTCATCTCGCTGTTGGTTTTACTAGATCTTAGTGCTGCATTCGACACTATAGACCATGATCTCCTCCTAGATCGCTTACAAAATTACATCGGCATTCAGGGACAGGCATTAAGCTGGTTTAAATCCTACCTGTCCGATCGTTACCATTTCGTAGATTTAAATGGAGAGCTATCCAGGCTAATGCAAGTAAATTATGGCGTGCCGCAAGGTTCAGTTCTAGGACCCCTGCTCTTCACAATATACATGCTTCCGTTAGGAAATATTATTAGAAGGCATGGAATTAGCTTCCATTGTTATGCTGATGATACTCAGCTATATATTTCATCTAAACCAGGCGATACAGCTCAATTAACCCGGATGACTGAGTGTGTTAAGGAACTAAGAGATTGGATGACCCATAACTTTCTACTTTTAAATTCTGATAAGACTGAGATTTTGCTCATCGGCCCAAAAACTAGTATACAGACGCTCCAGCATCTCAACCTGCATTTAGACGGATGTTCTGTAACCACTAGTTCAACGGTAAAAGACCTGGGTGTTATTTTAGACAGCGACTTGTCTTTCAAAAATCACATCAATCAGGTTACAAAACAGCCTTCTTTCACCTTAGAAATATTTCTAAGCTAAGAAATATGTTGTCTATATCCGATGCAGAGAAGCTCGTCCATGCGTTATGACCTCCAGAATAGACTACTGTAATGCGTTACTAGGTGGATGTCCTGCATCATTAATAAACAAGCTTCAGTTAGTCCAGAATGCAGCAGCCAGAGTTCTTACAAGGTCAAAAAATATGATCACATAACCCCGATCTTATCGTCCCTACATTGGCTTCCTGTTAAGTTTCGAATAGACTACAAACTATTACTTCTCACTTATAAAGCACTAAATGGTTTGGCTCCCATGTACCTATCCAGTCTTTTAACACGCTACAATCCGCCACGCCCCTGAGATCTCAAAACTCTGGGCTTCTAGTAGTTCCTAGAATAGCAAAGTCCACTAAAGGTGGTAGAGCATTTTCACATTTAGCTCCTAAACTCTGGAATAGTCTTCCTGACGGTGTTCGGGGCTCAGACACACTCTCCCAGTTTAAGTGTAGATTAAAAACATATCTTTTTAGCAAAGCCTACACATAACACACATCACATCATAACCTTGTGCTCCAGAACATCTGATCACATGCACATTATCAACTTGTGCTGTTAATATCATGAACAGCAGCTACGCTAATTCCTCTCCACTGCTTCTCTTTCTCTCCCCATCCCGAGACACCCGGAGGTTCGGCCAGCTCCAGTCACCTCCCACCTCGTGATGATTACGGACCTTTGAAGAAGTAGATGCCGAACTCACAAACATCCCGAACCATCTAGAGACGTAGCAGTGCCATTTGGATCCCGCTACATGTGTGGAGTTTTGACATTGGACCTCCTGGAGTGTTTAAAGGCTCTGGCATGGAGAAGCTGATGCTGGATCTGTGGTGATCACAAATGCTGAGCTCATAAAACTCGGAGCTACTAACCATATAGACTGTATAAGACTGCAGAAAGAACATCACTTATAATCTTATACTCCAGTAATCATGTTAGTTCTCACTGTCCAGTGTTCTGTATTGTTGAAAGATTTATGATCAAACTCTTGATGTCACCCAGATGAGGATGGGTTCCCCTTTTGAGTCTGGTTCCTCTCAAGGTTTCTTCCTCATAACATCTAAGGGAGTTTTTCCTTGCCACAGTCGCCACGGCTTGCTCATCAGGAACAAATTCACACCATTCACCATCACTGTTGATTTGTGTAAAGCTGCTTTGAGACAATGTCTGTTGTGAAAAGCGCTATACAAATAAACTTGACTTGACTTGACTTGACTATATGGACATTTACTTTTAATGCACTTTACCTGCATTTTTGTCCAAGATTGTCCCTGGAAATGGACTTTTGTCATTAAAATATACACATCTAATTGTCCATGATGTGAATACAGCTATTAAATTTGCCTAGATATTCGCACTACTGTCTTCTGCTTTAATACTTATTATTTGGCAAGTGGCAAATTGCATGCCATTTTCTCCTTTAGGTTTTTTGAGACATTGTTAAGTGGTCTATTAGAGCATTGTGTGGATATAGAGTTAGATACAAAGTGCATTGAGGAAGAGGCAACCGTATAGGAACTAATCTGATAATGAATAAATGTATCAGTGAAAATGGGGTACTGATCAAAATATTTAGAGCTTAAACCCTGTACATCTACTGCATTGACACTAAAGTTGCAAGGAAATGGAGTACTGACAGCAGTAAACAGTTCTTATAGTGTGAATTCATCACTATTTTGCTGTAAAATCTTACCCAGTAGACAACTCAAACATGTGGGTAGAACTAAGAAACTGGGACCTGTTTGGACTATTGGTATACAATCATTCAAACAAAGATGCCAGATTGACATTTGTATCCCAGGCCTTGCCTTTGTGTGGTTCTCAAGTCCCAAATTTGGCCCGTGGTAGTCCTCTGGTCCAGAATTTGCCTCCTGTGGCTAATTTGTGAGGGCAAAACCACCAGGAGGCTGGACCAGAGACTACCATAGGCCAAAGCTGGAACAAAACCAAGGCCTGGGCTGACAAATTATAAGGCAACAACTGTTATGAGGAAACTATGGGATTATAGTAACATCAGAAAGCAAAGCCTAGAAAAAAGAACACTGAAAATTCTAATCTAGTAGGGGGTATCAAAAGGTTTAGAGACTCATAGCACTATCTGTTGCTATTCTGACCACGTCTGTGATTTCATAATTGACAGCAAGTTAGAACAAAGAGCAAACGTAAAATTCTGCATGAAACTAGGCAAATCTGCTACAGAGACAATTGACCTGTTACAAAGCTGCAGTGACCCATTTCAAGTGTTTTGTGTGGCACACATGCTTCAAGAAGAACATCAAGAGAAGATGTCAAGAAATCAGGAAGACCTTCAAAAAGCTCAACCAGTTCTGCAACTTGTGCATGTTGATCGTCGGAAATCGTCATAACAATCCACATGATCTCACTTCCGTACCCACCCTAATCACCAGATTTGGCTAATGGAGACTTCGCCCTCTTCCCAAAGATGAAGATCTAGCTTAAAGTTTGCTGTTTTGATTAGCAGAAGGTGCTTGACACGCTTCGAAAAGAAGACTTCCAGGACAAATTCCAGAAGTGGCAGGAACCATGGGTGCGCTGTATTGCTGTGCAAGGGGACCATTTTGAAGGTGATTGTGTGTAAACTTAGATAAATAAAGTATTTTCTTGGAAAGAGAGCAAGTGTGAAAACCTTTTGATACCATCTAATGGATCATAGTACAGTCCGAATTTTGGGGAGGTGGTCTCTTAGTGTTTAAGGCATTAAACTTTGGATCTGAAGGTTATGATTTCAAATGCCAGCCACACCTAGTTGACACTCCTGGGCCCTTGAAAAAGGCCTGTAACCCCATAGTTGATCAGTAGTATGAATGAGATGAATGTACGTCCCTCTGGATACGGGCAGCTGCCAAATGCTGTAAATGTAAATTAAAGCCTGGAATAAAGGTTTGCCTTCTGGGACTTAAGATCCACCAAATACGCAGGCTGAACCATTAAAACATGAGTAAGAACATCAGAGACTGCAGTTATATCAAAGTCAAAGCCTAGACCAAAGGATCAAGTTGGGCTTGTGACAAAAGTCCACAGAAAAAATTTATAATAGAAATCCACAAAAAGCACAACCTGAAGTATGGAATCATGATAAACCCCAGCACCCCAGGTTTCAAAGTCTGACTGTTGAACCAAGGCACAAGTATAAAAACAGCATATATTCAACTTCCTCTATATGGTATCTAGTTACATGATGTTTTGTAGCAATTCTAGGTTTGGTCACCTGAGACATGACCAGGACTTGCTATAATTCTTACAACATTAAAGCAGTGGCATTGAGTTCTGCAGGTGAATGCATGGGTCTCGCAAAGCACTGAGGCTGAAATAGTCATGAGCAGACACACTGAAGCAGCAAGGACTTGGGATTTAATCTTAACTGCTATGCTAGTAGTTTGTTCTTTAGCTCTTTGAGCCATGTCATGACACCACCAGTGGAGTTTAACCCACACAGCCTCCTAACATTTGGCTTCTTAGAACAATCCTCATGTTGTGAAGCTGTAAACAAGCTACCAGAAGATCTCAGATGTCTTTAAATCCAAAGGGAAAAAACTTTTTTTTCTTGTGTCTTTAAACAAAATTCCCAAGGCTATGCTCCATAATATTTTGTATTCTCTGTGCACATCTTTCTAATCATTGATTTATTTCTTTGAACATCAGTTTTTTTATTTGTCTTTTATGTGCTAGGCTTTTATCTACATCTAAACAAACTGAATTTTTGTTGTGTTTGAAAAGTGCTGTAAAATTAACTTAGAACCAAAAATGACCCTTTTCCCCCATGAGTTCTCCCTGTGAGGTTTGCACATGACAGCTACTTTGGTTGATCAGGTACAGGCACTGTGAACTCTTTTAAACCTCTTTGAGCTTCATAAATATATGAAGTCATGTTCTCTGGTATTATGACAAAGGAAGTTGATGGAGAAGGGAGCAGATTACTGGGATCTGAGCTCAATTTGAGCAAGAAGTCCAGGCATCATGGTTTCTGAGATAAGTATTAGTAGGATTTATGTAAAAGAAAATTGTAAAATTAATTAATTATGGGGTGCTCATTCTTCTATCTATCTATCTATCTATCTATCTATCTATCTATCTATCTATCTATCTATCTATCTATCTATCTATCTATCTATCTATCTATCTATCTATCTATCTATCGAGTTTATACATTTACACCAATTTATCAACTTTGTCCTTTTTTTGTGGTACTTGAAGCTAACACAACAGTTTTTTTATTTATTTACTTTTTTATATTACTGAATGACAATACATTCCTTCCTGTGTAGGAAAACTATCACCCAAGCCACTAATAGTCACAAACCAGACCAGTCACATTTACATTTGTGATTATCGGGTTTCCTATGAAATATTTCATAGTGTTTATTGGGTTTATACTTCTATTATAATTTAACACAGAGTTTTTTTAAATACTTAAAATATCAAGTTGGGTACTGTAACTTTTGTAAATGTTCTGGTTTTGATCTTTGCTTTGATAGTTGGACTTGGTGCTTTGGTCCTATCTATGTAGTTTCCACAACTGGTATGAGCTTAGTCTTTCTCTGGACCATGACTTTGATTATTAAATTGGACATGAAAGAAGTTAAATAAAATGTTATTTTGTTATTAACAAAAATAAGTTAAATATTTTTGTTTGTTTGTTAGTCTTTTGGCGTAATTAACAAATTTGAAGTGTACCATACAAATCCCTGTAAATGAGCTGATACTATATAAAATGATAGCACATCCGAGTGAGAGCACATTAATATAAACCAGTACTTTGTCTCAGCCAGCACTTCTGTCAGAGCTGCAGTTATAGAAAATGAATCACCTCCTTCTGACCAGACGGAACAGAGATTTCAACAGTGCTGTCATTTAATAAAGTATAATCCATCAAAATCCAACTAAATCACAGGTTTAAATGTGTCTGACAGCTAATCGTCATTATAACCTTAAACATTCGAAACTTTTCATAGCATTTGGAGCAAATGTGGAATTTGTGTGGCTTGTAGGGCTTAAAATGATAAGGAAACATTGTATATATAGTGTATTATGCTATATTTTGATATTTCTTTCTTTTTTCCATTTTACCATTATTTTTTTATTTTCCATGTAATATTTCGTTGGGCAACAGGAGTGAAGATGAGACGTGATGTCCTATAACATTTGTCATTTTATTTCAGCTGTTTTCTTCCATGCAGTGGAATAGTGGAATTGCGAATAAAGACGCAGGAGAATTTCAGGGGGGAAAAGAAAGTAATGTGTAGACCTTTATGTGAATACACAGCCAATACACTGACAAAATGAAGTACTCTAGACTGAGGTACTTTATTCTGGAAACACAGACTTGGCTAGTTTCCTAGCTGGTGGAAGAAATAATTAAAAAAAAACTGAGGTTGAAAAAGCATTTCTGGCTCTGAAGGTTGATTCGATTTGATTAAATAGAGTGTTTCATTTTCAATTACATGACTATAAGAATGGTATTCTTTTTTCTATCTGAAGCATTTATTATATACTTGGAACAATTTTAAAGAAGGTAGCCTTTTTATTTTGAGTTAGCTGATAAAAATGGAAGATCGTCAGGATTAGAGTCATCGGTGTGTGAAAAAGGCATTCATGCTAATTAATGATGTAGTGCATCATTTTAAGGATTTGTTGATCCAGGACGGCCCATTCTTCCAACAAATTTACAATGTTTATGTCACGGAATACCAGCTGTTGGAAACCGGGAGTAAAACAAGGTAAAGTTTATTGATCTTAACAGAGCAAACAAGGAAGTATCAGAGAAGGGAGGGTTGGAACTTAGCTGAAGAGAGGTTCTTGAGAAGGGTGAGGAATATGGGAATCAATGGGGAATGAGGAATCCATAGGAGGTCCAAGTGATCTGAGGTATGTATACTGTAGATCGGATGGCGATTGAAGGGGAGAGATGTAGGTGATTAGTAGGAAGGAGAGGCTGAGCGGGAGTGCTGAGTGCTAGAGGTGGGCGTGGCTGGTGGTTCTCTGATAGTTTATTCATACACAAATAACATCAAGAAGCAATTTTGAACTCCGATTCGACCTGCTTTTCATTGATGATTCATTACCAGTGATAGCAAGTGTGGCATTTTCTTGGGGGTACTGGAACATATTGTACTTCAAGTGTTATCCTTCCGGTCTGTTTATTAATAAGGAATATTGCAGAGATGTGGGAAATGGTAACTCAATGGTTTAAGCATTGGCCTTTGGATCAAAAGTTCAAATCCAAGCACCACCAAGCAACACCAAACTGCAACTGCTAGGCCCTTGATGAAGGCCCTTAACCCTCAATTGCTCAGTTGTAAATTGCTCTGAATAAGGGTGTCTGCCAAATATGTAAATCTAGACATTAGGAACTCAGATAGTGTTGCCCAGGGACTGAACACAGGTTTGTGTCACCACTAGGTGCATCTATATTGGATTACTTGAGGTAAATCTACCATTCAAAGACATGTGTCTTGGGTACTATTTAAAGGTTTTTCCACACCATTCAAGGATTTCTGGTTCCACCCCAAACCTGACAAAGACAAACTAAAAATGAATGTTTATATTTGATAGATGATTTTATTGATATTTTTTGAGAGTGATCAAATTTTTCCACCAACTGCGCAGTTGAGGGTTAAGGGCCTTGCTCAAGGGCCCAGCAATGGCAGCTTGGTGTTGTTGGAAATTGAACCAACAACATTTCTATCAGCCCAATATCTTAGTTGTTTTCAGCTGCTTTAGAACATTTTTCCTAACACTCTTAATATTTGCAAACCAGTAAGTGCATTTCTCAAAACAATTTGAACAAACAGCAAAACACAATGGATTTCTTGCAAAAGCCTGTACTTTTCTCAATATCCTTAGTTCATCTTTCAAAAGTGAGTTTATGTGTCAATGAACATCTCATTGCCAGCAGAATAACAAATCCTTTTGTCATTGTTCACAAACAAAATCGTCAAAATGTTTAGTCATGTTGTCAGTACGACGGCTCGTGGGTTTAGTGTTTTCTGATGTAAACTACGATTTGGATTACAATGATTGAAAATGTACAAGGCTGAATTTCTTCTGTACAGCATCTATGAATTTCAACAGCGCAATCTACACATTACTGTATGTGGGATATTGATTGCAAGAGACCGTACAGGATTCACACCTTCACTGTGCTGTATTAGTGTATGTTTGTTTCAGGGTTGTTCATTCATTTTTTCAGAAATTGCAATTCGGTGTTTTGCTCTGTATACGCTCGCCAAATAAAGATTTACCTTTGACCTATTTTAGAGAACTAGTTGATTATTGGTTGATCTGATGCTGTGCACTCGCCTTCATTAGCAACATTCAAGATTCATCTGCACAATTTATCAATACATGGCAAAAAATACAAAAAGTTTAATAAAAATGTTAGAGATACTGTAAACTTGACAGATTCTGACAACCATTTTGCATTCAATGACTTATTCAATGAGCTGATGCCCAGATGTTTTGAGCGTTAAGACTATTTAAATAGAACTAGTATGATATATTTTGATCAACATGACATAAACAATTGATAATGTAGGAAACAACCGACAATTATACACAATCAATTAATTAAATGTACCAAAACATACGCAATTTGTTCAAAGCAACGAGAAATTGATGATGATATGATGTGGAGGTCAACAACTAGTTTGGACAATTTCATTTCTGATCTATGAAACGCTCCAAAGCAACTGAGGAAAACTGTAGTCAATGAGCTACCACATGGGTCTTCAACCGGTGGTTACGCGACCCCTAATTAATGTTGTATAACTAATACTTTTTTGTTAAAAAAAAAGAACATGGGTAAAAACATCAAAGATGCATTTGTAAAATTTATTATTACATTAAAGTTCTATTGACTTAACGCTGATGTTCAGGTAAATATCTAGTTGTCCACCTGACAGTAAAATTTAATTTTTCAGTTCGATTAAAATTAAAATATGAATTTCATGTCAATTTATTAAAGTCCACCTGATAGTAAAAGGAAAATGTATAAAACTGCAAGTTTATTAAAATAAAAGACAACTGTGAGCAACTTAATAATTTGTGATATTATTTGCAAAATGTGCTTATGATGCATAAACCTTTTAAAAGACTAGAAAATATTTACAAATATACCGACAATGATGCATGTTGTACAAAAACATAGTTCCAACTTTATCTTAACATATCATGTCCAGCACAATATGATTAGTTTCTATTAATATCAGTGGCTGTTTATCAGGGGGTCCCTACCCCATGGCTTTATTGCCTAAGGGGTCCTTAACCTAAAAAACATTGAAGACCCCTGAGCTACCACTTCTCCCATGCGATACACTATATTGCCAAATGTTTGTGGACAACTGGTCATAAGTTATGAGCATCGAATTTCACATTTAGTCCCAATTTGCTCTTCTAGTTCCCTCCACTCTTCTGGGAAGATGGTCCACTAGAATTTGTAGTGTGCTTGTGGACATTTGTGTTCATCAATCACAAGGGTGTTAGTCAGGTATTGATGTAGGTCTGAGGTAAAGTCTGTGCTCCAATTTATCTCATCTATTCATCTGTGGGTTTTGATGTATGTAAGTGTTTCTTTCCCACTGAGAAATTTACATTAACATTAATGGCATGCCCTTATCCAGAGTGAATTACAGCTGAGTAGAGTACAGCAGGGTAAATCAACCTACAACTCTTTTTTTTTTTTTTGCTAAAAGACTAAGCAAACCTGGAAAAGTGCTAGTTTAAGTGTTTCAGGAAGATGTAGGTCTTCACCCGTCGCTTAAAGATATACAGGGACTCTGCTGTTCTGACATCTGGGGGAAAGTTAATTTCACCAACTCTGTGCCAGAACAGAAAAGAGCCTTGAGGTATACTTACCTCTTCCCCTGAGAGAAAGTGGGACCCGTCGAGCAGTGCTGGAGGATCTCAGGCAGATCCAAAGTCCAATAACCACTGACCTCCCACCTCCCTCAGAATGTGGCCATTATTATTTTGTCACACGTTAACTAACATGGCAGTATAAAGTTAGAAAAGTTGCAATTAAATGCACTTCATTAAGTATTAAGTGTTATTATGTATTGTTCTGAATCATCACTATGTGCTCCTGGAAAAATGAACTTTTGGACAGTATCATTCCACCTTTAGGAAATGCTTTATCATTATAACGCAAAAAGATGAGACTCAGAAGAGAGTCAAAGAGTTGTTTGAATAGAATAATTACAGCAATGAGTCAGTGTTAATCAGTGAATGATATTTCTTTCTTTACAAAACCATGTCAGGTAAAAATAAAAACACCCCGAGCACTGTATTAATAAAGGCCTTTGCCAGTCTCTCAAGGTTTGGCGCATTGTTAAATCATTAGCCTCCGTATAAAACGAGACGGAATCTCAAGAAAGAGGTGCAAGCGAGAAGCAAGGTTAAAACCTGCTCTGATGCTTTCGATTAAAATAATAAAAACGATATCAGAAAAATAAGAGTGAGCATAAACACATCAAATTCTCCACATTCTCCAATGGATCTCTCTATTAGGTCTTTGCTAAAAAGGTCTCTGACATAAATTAATAGCGCACACAGATCCGTGTTCTCCATTTCACAGCTTTGTGGAGATCTTTTTCACTACTTAACAACTTGTCTCTTGAACACGATTGCCCCCCGTCTGGGTGTCTTTTCAAGTCAGAAGGAAAAACAAAGATCACGCTCACCCTTGGATGTAGCAACATTTTTTTGCAAAATGGATATGTGTCATTTTTCTTTTTTACTTTCCTTTTTTAGAGGGGGAGAAAAAAAAGAGAGCGAGAGAGAAAAAGAGAGAAGCCATCCAGATTGGCAATATGGCCGATTTATTCATCTAAACGCCCCCGTATCAAAACAAAGCTGGTCAGCCGGCTAAGCGTCTCTGAGGAGAGAAAACAGCCAAGAAGCCACCAAATGCTCAACAGATGGACAAGAGCATAAATACATCTGGAGGCGTACGAGCGCACGAGGAAATATTAGGACGACAGTGAGTGGCGGAGGAAGAATTTTAAACAGGCATCTGGGGACAATAACAGAGGAAGGTCACCCTGACTTATACAGGAAGAGGAAAGTTTCATGCCGAGCGAGATAATGGGACACTGCTGGGCTAATTTTAGTGTAATTTATGGTATGACCTTTGGGCAAGAGGAATCTAGCATTCTAATATGCAACAACGCTCTTATCTGGTCACTAGTAAATGAGCACTGGATTATTGAATATGAATATTGCATTTCTTTTTCTTTTAATTTCTTTTGCCCGACCCTCCTTTTCCTTGACTTCCTAATATATTCCCACACAAGCAAGATGGGAATTTTTTTCTCCATTTCTTATTTCTTAGCCTTGAGCACTTTATGCCACTCGAGAAGGAAGAGGTGTCGATAATGAAACTCTGGATTGTTGGAAGAAATTCTGAACCTGGAAAGCTCTCTCTATCTTTTTTTTTTCCGTGGCAGTATTACAATGATAAAAAGCTCGAGCACGGTAGCAGAATTGTAGCACTGGTGATATGGATTTGAACTCCATGTGCCTGCATAAAAATTTCAAGCAAGCAAAGCAAAAATGTAAGAATCCAACAATCTCAAGATAGCGTCATGATTGGGATTCTGAGAGCGAGTCCGAGTTGCTTGTTGTTCTCTTGCAAAATAGATTTTAGATCTCGATGGGACTCACCTGGATAAATAAAGGATGAATAAAAGCAGAAAATACAAAACAAAAGGAAAAAAAGAGCTGCGTTTTTAGCCTCCTGAATATTTGCTGAATCTTTCTACCCTGGATTTTTTTTTTAAAGTGTCCTTCACACTCTTCCAGAAATCTTTGAACTGAGATCAGCACTGGTGTATCTTTTTCTTATAGGGTCAAGGCAATATTTCAAGAGTGCTACTGTACAGCAAGATCTCCTGGATCTTATATTCTCAAACCCCCATGCTTGGTTGGATTATAAAGCGATGCCTGTTCTAACAGATACCACTGCAAGGTACTCTCATGTTGAACTCCTCTACAGCTCCTCAACAGCTCAAACAATAACCATCTGGGAGAAAACAAGTTCTTCCTCAGATACATATGAAGCTGTGAGAACACACAGGATGACTGCTGGAACCGTGTTGAGCTCTTTAACAACATACACAAGCAAATTGATCATTATTAGTCTGTCTGTCTGTCTGTCTGTCTGTCTGTCTGTCTATCTATCTATCTATCTATCTATCTATCTATCTATCTATCTATCTATCTATCTATCTATCTATCTATCTATCTATTAGTTTGTTTATTTACTGGTTTGTTTGTTTGTTTGCATGTCATGGGAAATTAGTGTTTATGAGATCTAATCTAAAAAATAGATGCCTTTTTAGTCAAGCCTGCCAAATAACTAACTAATTTTTATTTTTATTTTTTATTATTAAGTAATTATTTAATTAAATTGTAAAAAAAAACAATGAGTGGGGTATGACATGTGGTCAGAATGTGAATGCTGACTTCACCCCAGGCTTCCTCACCTCATCTACATCACTACCGGACTTTACTAACACCCTTAATGCTAAATGAGCACAAATCTCCACAAGCACAATTCAGAATCTAGTGGAACATCTTCCCAGAAGAGTGGAGGATATGTGGAATGGAAAAAAAAGGAAATACAAATCTTATGGTCAGGTGACAAACTTTTGTCTCTATAATGTATCTACAGAATAAAAGACACCGAACAGAACAAAGCAGATGAACTTTGAGGAAGAGTAGTTTTACCTTATGAAGGTTGTGGTTTAATGAATTACTAGAACACGACGAATTTTTATTTGGAGCTTTTTGACATCATGAGTTTATTAGACATTTTCAAATGAAATTGTCATTAATTTAGCTAAAGTGTACCTTAATGTTCAGCCTAAAAAATATATATTTTTCTCCTGGTCCTAAACAATGAGCTGGGGCATGTTATAAGTTATATGAGGTCTGTTTCTTCAGGTTCCAGATGCTTCAAGGCTAATGGAGTTAACAGAATCAAGGGACATCGTGTCCTTCGTTTTATTACGGTGAAAACTGTCTATCTCATCAAAACCATCATGTCAGGCAGGCAGCTTTGGGAAGGTTTTCAGTATCAGACAGGTGAACATGTGGTTTCTGACTCTACAGAGCCCATGGTTATATATAACTGAGCTAAAAACAGGAGCAGGTAGAAGGCGGGGCTTTCTGATTGTCAGAAGGCAGAGGTCTGATTCAGATGATGGTACAGTACAGAGCAAATTCTCATTAAATATGTGGTGTTTTATCTACTACAGGGCTGCATGGTGGTGTTTTTTTTTTTGTTTTAACAAAAAGTGGTATAGAGATAATACACCCCAAATGAACTTTTTCAAGATCTAAACTTGTGGTAATTGTGCAACAAAGGAAACTGCATTTCTTTCACAAATGGCTCGTATACTTGACTAATGTCCCTGGTGGAAAGCGTGAAAACCTTCCCACACAGACGACGTCTTCGCTGTTGATCTGCTGCTCACACTGTTCGAACACAGCGCTCACCGCGCAGGAGAGGAAAGCAAACAACAACATTTTAATCACTTTCTAATGATCGTTACTGTTGAAAAAATTTGTTGTCAACGCTTCGATTTGTCACTAATTGTAGTCCCTGTTTTATTTCAGTCCAATATTTCCTAGAGTGCATGTTTTTCGACTTTTTTTTATGTAGATGAGCATAGTTGGTGATTATACTGCATATTTGTATAATGATAGATGAGACAAGAGCATCAGCTTATAGATAGATAGATAGATAGATAGATAGATAGATAGATAGATAGATAGATAGATAGATAGATAGATAGATAGATAGATAGATAGATAGATAGACATGAACAAGTTTCTATGTAGGTTATACACTCTTAAATCTTTGAGCCTCTTCACTCTTCCACCAACCCTAAAACCACCCCTTTTCCTCGCTCTGTCTTCTTTCAGTTCATGAAGTTAAACATCTGCTTGTCAGCTGTCATTACTTGTTAGCAGGTTTAGCATCTATTCATTCCGGTTTCATATTTAACACCACTTCCTTCAATGTAAAAACTGTGCTGATTTTTTTTCTATGTTGTACCTAAAGTCTGTCTTTTATATTCTAACTTTTTTGTGTGTCTCCATCAAGTAAACAGATTGAGCGTGCTTTTATTCAGTCCTGCATGGTACGTTTACTAGGTGGTGATGTTGAACGGGCGGTCAATTGTGCAACGCAAACAGCTCCATCGATGCGGAAACGTCTTCGCTGATTTGCAGCCCTCCTGTTGCTAATTGATGGACAAATCGATCTGGTGGTTTTGCCACTTAAATTCGCAGTGGAGCGGCCGTTATCAATCAGTCTGCAGGAGGACGCATTTCTTTAGGAGTCTGGCACAATGAAAAGAATAAACACACATCTGGAGATAACATGCTTTTTTATTTATTTATTTATTTTGTATTTTTTTCTACATTTTACACATTTAGGGAACAAAAAAGTCTTTTAAATGCTATCAGTCATCTGTGAAAACATCCACACACACACACACACACACACACACACACACACACACACACACACACACACACACAGATGTGAGGATAAATCCAGAGGTCTGATAGGTTTGGATGTGTCAGTAGCATCTGCAGTAGCAGTGATTTGTGTGTGTGTGTGTGTGTGTGTGTGTGTGTGTGTGTGTAGAACTCTTATCACCACTGGCCTTATCTTCATGTAGCAGGTTCCTCTGTAAACAGCAGTGTTGTGCCCAGATCTCTCCACACACTCCTCACCTTCGGCACCTCTTCGTTATTTCGGGCTGGTGGTGAGCAGTGATGCGCGACTCTACTTTTTTTCCAGACCTTTGACCCATATTTGTGAAAAATTAACCCGCACCTGCATGACCTGGTTAAAAAATGAGAAATGTAATGCCTACACACCGAATTGTGCTGGAAATAAAGAGTTTTTTAGAGCACATTTTATTCACATGCTCTAGCACACAGGGATTCAAAATTAAATAGGAAAATAAAACTAAACAACATCAAACAAAATACGGGTCACTTCAACTTTATCCACACTTACTAGAAAATGAAAAAAAAAAAAATACTCATGTTAAGTAAACATATTTGCACTATTTGGGACAAAGGCTTGTGGACACCTGACCACATGTGCTTGTGAACATACCATTCCACATTTAGTCCCCATTTGCTTTTATGATCACTCCACGCTTCTGGGAAGATGTTATATTAGATTTTGTAGTGTTGTTGTGGAGATTGGTGCTCATTCAGCCACAAGGGTGTTAGTGAAGACAGGTACTGATTAAGGTGAAGTGAAAGGGCTGTTGTGCAGTCAGTGTTCACATTCATGATGTTCATAGGGTTGAGGTCAGAGCTCTAAAGCAGGAGATTGTCTAGTCCAACCCATGCAAAGCATATCTTCATGAAGCTGGCTTTGTGTTATGCTGGAGCAGGTTTCGGTCTCCCAGTTCAAGTAAATGGAACGTCACTAGTTTATGTATGTAACCCTAGTTCCATGAGGGAATGAAAGCTGCATCAAAAATGCTTTGGGAACGAGTGTCCAATCACGCCATACTGACCAGTCCCTGACTAGTCTGTCTGAGCACAACCTGCATGCAGGACAGATGAGCCGGGAATGGCTCTGTTGTTGAGGTTTTTGAACCTGACAAAGGTCAGCAGGGTGGACCAGCCAGCAGCGTTATAAATGTCCTGGAGCGACACTCCAGAGGACCAGGCCATAGAGGCCGACATACCCCGGGTGTAATGAGCCTTACACCGAAAGGAGTGGGAAGACCAGAGCACTCATAACAAAGACAAAGGACATCCACAATATATCTAATGAGTGTCTGCTTATTACCTAAGAAACCTTTCCATAGCAGACGAACAGCTGCTCTGACTTCCTCCACTGACTCGTCCTGTGGAGGTATGTGTCTAGTGCTCGCACACTGGATTTTTAAAAGTGGATTTTGCTTTTCCTTGTTAGGGGCTAGGAAAGGAGGAGGCCAGAATGCCTACAAAAAACGACAGGTCATGAGGGAGCCGCAAGCACCTTAGGCACATACCCTGGTAAAGGATTAACCTAAGGGCCACCTCGGCTAAGGGCTTGAAGGGGAGTTTAAGATAAGCCACCAGCACAACGGCCAAGTCCCACACAAGCACTCTGGGTTGTGTCTCAGGCCTCAGCCTCCAGGTACCACGTAGAAAACATGTCATGAGGGGGGTGTTTCCCCAGCAACTGCCCCGCTAGTGGGATACAATAAGCTGTGGTAGCGGAAACTTAAACCTTCAGGGTTGACAGAGCCAATCCTGTGGCAAACTGCTCCTACAGGAACTGGGTCCAACTAGGTGGTTGTCCTGCATCATTAATAAACAAGCTACAGTTAGTCCAGAATGCAGCAGCCAGAGTTCTTACTAGGTTGAGAAAATATGACCATATAACCCCAATTTTATCATCCCTACTCTGGCTACCTGTTAAGTTTCGAATCGACTACAAAATACTGCTGCCTACTTACAAAACACTAAATGGTTTAGCTCACATGTATCTATCCAGTATTCTAACACGCTACAATCCGTCTTGCTCCCTGAGATCTTAAAACTCCGGACTTCTAGTAGTTCCTAGAATAGCAAAGTCCACTAAAGGCGGTAGATCATTCTCACGTTAAGCTCCTAAACTTTGGAATAGTCTTCCCGACAGTGTTCGGGGCTCAGACACACTCTCCTAGTTTAAGTGCAGATTAAAAACATATCTTTTTAGCAAAACTTACACATAACACACATCACATCATAACCTTGTGCTCCAGTACATCTGATCACATGCACATTATCAACTTGTGCTGTTAATTATGAACAGCAGCTACGTTAATTCCTCTCCACTACTTCTCTTTCTCTAACTTTGAGTGTTTAAAGGCTCTGGCTCTGGTGTTTGATCTATGATGATTGCAAATGTTGAGTTGTTTAATGAGTTGCTTAGTAGCTCCTAGTTTTATAACCACAAATGACTGTAAAAGACTGTAAGACATAATCTTATATTTCAGTGCTCATGTTAGTTCTCACTTTTTAGTGTTCTGTATTGTTTAAAGATTTATAATCACACTCTTGATGTCACCCAAATGATTTTGGGTTCCCCATTTAAGTCTGGTTCCTCTCAAGGTTTCTTCCTCATAACATCTAAGGGAGTTTTTCCTTTCCACAGTCGCCATTGCTTGCTCATCAGGGATAAATGCACACCATTCACCTTAACTCTTAAAATTCTGTTGCTGCTTTGAGCAGAGCAATAGGGGTAAAGGCGTACAGATATAGCTTCGGCCACATCCGCACCATGGAGAGAGAGAACCAGAGGGAACAGTGCAGTCTCCCTATTTGCAAACAGATCCACTTGGGCTCTGCCATATATACTCCACCACCTCGGGGTGGAGCCTCCATTCTGATATAAACCGCTCTCAATGGAGGAGTTATCCCTTGGACCATCGGAGGATTTGCCGCGAAGCCCCGTTCAGGGGGGGGGTCAATGTATACAACCACCTGGTGACCTCTCAGGTCTCGGTGGAAGTGTTCTAATGGCAAGAACACGGCCATCATCTCCAGGCAGTTTATGTGCTCTGAAAAATGTGACTTGTCCCACTGACCTTGGGCGGAGCGGGCACTCATGAAAACTCCCCCCCTCATTAAGGGATGCATCTGTTGTTAGCTTTATGCAATGACAAAGAGCTCCCAAGATGGGGCATTGAGACAGAAACCTATGTTCTTTCCATATATCTAAGGTTCGAAGAGCTCCCCCAAGACCTTGATAGTACGGAGTGGGTTGCCACCTTGGGAGAACCCTCTACCTCTGAGCCACCACTGGAGGGGTCTTAAATGGAAGAGGCCAAGTGGGATCACACTGGCCGCTGCTGCTATGAGACCAAGAAGCCTCTGGAACTGCCTCACAGTCAGTGATTTACTCTCTTGACCTCAGTGAGTATGACTTCGATCCGGGCAGAAGACAATTGTGCCCACAATATGATCAAGTCCAACACTATGCCCAAGAACGTGGTTCTCTGTACTGGAGAAAGCACACCCTTCTTTGTGTTTAGTCTTAACCCCATTTCCTTCATGTGGGCAAAAATGTCATCTCGATGCCGGACCGGTATTAGCTCAGATTGAGCTAATACCAACCAATCGTTGATAGTTTAAAATGCACTAATGCTGCATTCATGCACTTGGTGAAGGTGCGAGGTGAGAGTGCTAGGCCAAACGCGAACCCGAAAGCAAACCTTAGGCACCTCCTGTAGATCCCTTAGATCTATTTTAACAAAACAGTCCTTGGACTTGATCTGAGACACGGTCTCCCTGAGAGTAAGCCTCCTGAACCTAAACCTCACGAGTGAGCGGTTTAAGGAGTGCAGATCTAGGATCCGCCGCTTTCCGCAATCCTTCTTTGAAACACTGTAGTACTGGCTGTAGTGGCCTGACTCTCTGACCAAGGGAGGAACCACCTTGATGGCCCCTTTCCTTAGGAGGGTGCGCACCGACCAGAGCCTGTTTGTGTCCCACCATGGCGGGACACAACTCGTTGTACCAGTAAGGAGAGGACCCGAACTGAATCGAGTAGCCCCTCTACTGTGTGCAGGACCCACCGAGATATGTCTGGCAGGCCTTCCTAAGTTGGCAGGAAATCTCTTAGGGGAACTGGCCCTGTGAGAGCGACAGGGAAGTACCACTAAAATGCCTCCGTGGTCTCCTGAACCTGTCGGCGATCGCCCTTATCAAGTCAAGTCAAGTCAAGAGGTTTTTATTGTCATTACTACTATACACACTTACCTACAGCGTCGTCTGAACAGGCCAGGAGGGGCCACTGAGGCATTCAGAAGAAAAAATCCCTGTTGGGAATGTCTGCTTACAGGGTGAGCCACAGAAGCCTTTTCTAGAGCTGACATGGGCCGACCAACAGCCCACGCCATAACTTCGTGGCCCTGAGGGTTAGGTCGCAGCGTGACATAACTCCTAATTGTCAGCCCCAGAGCCAAATCCCTTGTCCATCTCTCATAGCAGGTCAGCCTGCTATGCCTGCAACACACTTATCGAGTGGAGGCAACCCCCGGCCTGACCTGTCACGTAAGCCCTACCTACTAGAGCCGAAGTGGCTTTTGTAGACAATACCGAAGCTTATCCAGCTTGCTGGGAATGCGTTGCTTCTGCTTCTCATCAGGCCAAGCTATCTTTAGCTTAGCGAGGGCCCACGTCACTACCTGCAGGAGCTCTTCAAGCAGCACAGGCTGTGAGGAGTCCGTAGGCTCACTAGCATCCGCCAATGACATCACGACTGCCTATTGGCCAGATTTTACACGTGATATAGAGCCTTAACAACGCGAGGTGTACCCAAAGCGTTTCCGACGCAGCTCGAGTTCCTGAAAGGCAACATTAAATTCTACCACATCCAAATACATACAATTGTGTGCCTCCATTTCTGTAGGAAGAGTTTGACAAGAACCACATCTGGCTGAAAATATATAAACAATCAAAAAAAGAAAGGAACCAAAGATTACCTTTCCTTAGTGCATGATTGGACCGATCAATATTACCCAAATAATGTTTTACCTTTCTGATTTATGATGTGTATTTTTAAAACCTTTTTATTTCCAAATATCCAGGTAATTCATACACATCAAACAGTTTTAATTCAGTGTGTACCTGTGTGTGAATATCAGATTGCTTCACATTTATTGAAATAAAATGCTAAAACGTTGATAATAGTTACTTTCACTATTACTTTCTGTATATTTATAATATATATTGTAGATTAGGGTTAATTTGCAAGAATAAATCAAGCATAATTTAATTAAGTAAAATACTTTAAATAAAAGTAATTAATTATTAAGTGGATTAAAGAAATACTATTTTATATATATATAGAGAAAAATAGCGAAAATGTGATTCACCCCCACAGTCAAACATGGAGACGGAATTTTAATGGTTTGGGTTTGTTTTAGAGCAGGGAATGTTGGAGACTGTTTTCGAGTGAAATGAACAATGAACCAACATGGCTACCAACATGGCTACCCAAAACATACATCTAAGCTCTGTAAGTGTTAATTCGAGAACAAACAGTGGGCTGGATTGATATCTATTATTTAATGGCTTGCCCAGTTACCACACCCAAACCTTATTGAACTGGTCTGGGATGAAAGTTCACAAAGAAATCTCATACTAGCGAAGAACACCTTTGGCACATTTTACTTGAGGCATGAAGTATTTCAGCTTAATCTTTCAAACAATTTGATATACTACTGATACTGATTCAGTACCTCTAATTAGACTTATATAGGAACTCTGTGTAACTCTTTTGTCTTCTTTACACATAATAATGAGTCAACAACTTGTCAAAAAATTCTCAACAATGTAATATAATTTATAGACACTTACAGACTATCGTCTCCATTACTAGCATTTTATTGGATGGTCTACTACAGAGCTCTTGATTTTTCATACCATCTATAAGCTCATCAGGATTTCAGTTGCAATCCATGTCAAATCAAATGAAGGGATTTATTAATATCATTGAAATGTTAAGATTTACTTGATAAGCTGCTTCATGCCAGTGTGCTGATGAGTCCTACAGTGTCTAAACCAGACTTTTCAAATAGAGGGTTTGAACTGTGTAGATCAGGGGTGTCAAACTCAATTGCACAGGGGGCAAAAACTCAAAGCATTTTAAGGATAAACATTTATTGAACACATTGAAACTAAATGTTCAAATAACTTAAAATATTTTGCTCTCCTTTAAAATATCTCCTGTCAAAAGTTAGAAATATGAACATGCTGCAAAAAAATTGTGCATTTAAGTAAACGTTAAAATAACAACAAATCAAAACAATAAGTTTTCTTTGCTCTTATGCCACTTTGTCAGAGCTGGATGTTTGGCATCTTTTTTTGGCAACAAGTTCGTTTAGGTTTGGTGTGAGGTCATGTGTTGTGGAGATGTTTTGTTAATCTTCATAGATATGTGCAACCAAACATGCACCAGGTTTGAGCCGCATGTAGACGGAGTGTCAGTACTTTGCCTTTCAGTGTCGTACTTTGCCTTTAGTGTCTCATTACACTGCAGCTCAATCAGCTCCATCTGAATCTGTACAGCTGCAGTTTCCACATCAACGACAAATGGGTTGCAAAGCAGCTTAAATTTCTTTTTTTGTGCTTCAAAGTCACCCAAACCCAAACCCGGCGTGCAAACTTAATGCAAATTTGGAAACACTGTTGCGCCGACTTGATTCAACATTACTTGGCAACAGAGAAAGGGAGAGGCGAGGTGCACTGGTGCATTTGTGTCTCCCATAAGAGCAGCTTTACTTGAAATGCCTTCACCGCATCATACATGTCAGTGAATAGAGCTGAAGCACTGCATTATGGGATCTGTAGTTTGTGTTATCAGCGCTTCATATCACCGGGCCCTTAATAACAATAATAATAAATCTATATAAAATGATCTTGCAGGCCGGATATAATTGTACGTTAGGCCGGATGTGGCCCGTGGGCCATGAGTTTGACACATATGATGTAGATAGTAAAAGGAGACCAAACCAAGGCCCTCAGATTTCAAATCAAATTTTAAAAACAGTTTGAAAAATAAAGCATGCCTAATAGCCCATTTTAGGCATATAAGACTTGAAAATGTTTTTACAACAACAGAATACCATAAAATGATCTTCCTTGTTGCACTCTGGCAAACTTCTGTCTATTTGTCTCCACTACCATGGCCTTCCATGGCCGACACAGCTGCCAACTCACAGGTTACACATATTTTCCCGCTCAGGGATTCCCAGCTACTAATTAGGTACAGTTGTAACCAATCACACACAGATGCACTATAAATAGAGTCTTCTGTAACTTTCTATGATACTTACTCTAAAGACTTCCTGAGCCATGCTGAATTATGTATTGCAGGGGTGTGCAATCATTTCCACAAAGGGCCAGTTTGGGTGCAGGTTTTCATTCTAACCATTAAGGGCCACACCTAATAGTAAATGAAAATTAAAATAATTAGATGCTAACAGGTAGAATTTGCTGTGGACTTGCTTGGTTGGAATGAAAACCTGCACCCAAACTGGCCCTTTGTGGAAATGATTGGACATCCCTAAAGTTTTTGGATTATCCCATAAAGCTTTCTGTGTGGGCTTCTGGATTTGGATTCCTCTTGCACCATTTGTTACTCTGTTTGCTCATTGCCAAAACTTTGCCTGGTTCTGACCATGGGTCCTGCCTGATGATCAGTTTAAAAAATAAAAAAATAAAGTGCCTCATCTGCACTTGCATCTGCCTGTGTGAGTTTGTATGCTATTTTTACTATTTACCTTATAAATGTATGTTTGTCCCTAATGAGTGAGCCGGTGGCAACAGTGGCAAGAAAAAACTCTCTTAGATGGCATGAGGAAGAAACCTTGAGAGGATCCAGACTCATAAGGAACTGTTCTGTTATTGGTTAATTCCCTCACATGTTCTTATTGTGCACCATTTTTAATCAACCCCTTTGATTAGCTTGTGTATTGCTACACTTGCATTTCCATTTTCAACATTTCAATCTTGATTCCTTACTCATTTTCACTTTTTACCTATTTTACATTGTTTGCTTCTATTTCATGATCTGGATTTGTCTGGATTTGACACCTTCTACCTGCCACTGTGTCCACCTGTCTACTAATTACATGACAGATCTAAAGATCCAGTAGGAGCAGGCTGCGTTAAACTGAAGAAATGTATATTGAAAAAAGAGCAGGTTATGTACAAGTATTCCTATTAATGTAGTCAGTTAGGATAAACCAATGCCTGTCATTTTGTAGCTTTATTTAGCTAGTTAGGCCAAGCCACCAGGTACCTACTGTCTCAATGCTGTTCTCATTATCAGCAGCTGACTTTAATATACATTTAGGAATTTATACAATATATAACATGCACTGTATATCCCAGTCGTATATACTTTTATCTGCCAGGGCACAAGTGGGTGCTGTTTTTCATTGTGGTTAATTCCACATGTCATGTATTACATTTGTCTTGTTTTGACTTGTGGTGCTTTGTGAAACACACTTGGGCTTTGGAAAGGCACTGTATAAAATACATTACTTAATTAGTATTATTAATGTGAATAAAAGCAGGTCAGCTATTCAGGCTTAACAGTGAGAGAGAGAGACACAGAGAAAAGAGAGAGAGAGAGAGAGAGAGAGAGAGAGAGAGAGAGAGAGAGAGGAGCACCGTATTGTGTTGAATTCTTAAATTTCATCAGTCAACGGATGTTGATTATATTGTATAACAGCAGCTCTGACAGTAGTGCTGCTATGAAGAACACAGTTAATTCTTATTCATTGTTCTTTCTGAAGTAGCAAGTATTTCGCAAGTACTTGAGAGATCTTTCTCTCTTTTTTTTTTTTTTTTTTTTGCAAATCTTGTTACAGGCCCATCCTCTGCAGAAGATTTCAAACTCTGTCAGGTTTGGATGGAAGAATTTGCTGTACCACTATTTTCAGTTCTCTCCAGAGATATTCCATCAGTTTCTGGCTCTGACTGGACTAATCAGGGACATTCAGAGACTCATCCCAAAGTCACTCCTGCATCGACTTGGCTCTGTGTTTTTTTAGGTCATGTACTTTGATTTGTTAATCTTTCCCTCGATCCTGACAAGGCTCTCAGTCCCTACTGCATGAAATACCTCTTCACAGCGTGATGCTGCCGCCACCGCGTTTCACTGCAAAAAGATGGAATTGGCTGGATGATCTGCGAAGGCCTGGTTTCTTCGTTACTCTTAGCATTCAGGCTAATTAAAAGTCCGTTAGCTCACCAGGCAAGTGAAAGCTCCAGTCTCATGTCACGCTGTCAGAGACTATGTTTAACTCAAGACTATAATGAACTCATTATGTGCATTCATACGGACTATGGGAAATAAGGCAATGCTTGTACTTGGAAGGGGGTGACTTCATATAGACAGAGTCTAAAGTCTCTCCTGATAATGTTGCTTTTGTTAAGGCATATTATATTTTTATACCTGTTATCTGAGCAGTTATAGCTGGAAACTTTATTATTTCTTCTTTTTCCTCCTCTTTCCACTGGATTTGGGATGTTACTTCTATTCTTCTAGCTAGGGTCCTGCCATTGGTCACTCTGGCTGTCAATCATTTTTAAAGATGACAGAAGCAAACAATAACGTTCAGGGGCCTGGATACAAAGACTTCATGGTAGCAATTTTTTTTTTTCCAAAAGAAAGGTGTAATGCTGGATTAGATAAGAATAGATTAAATTTTACAGTCATTGTGCAGAGTACAAGTACAGGGTTAATGAAATGCAGTTAATATCCAACAAAAAATGCAAATAGCAATGTATCTAACTAAATAGAATAAAAAATATAAATATACAATACATGTATTATGTATTATGGGAGAGCAAAAGTTGAATATACAAAAAATACAATAATAATAATTATTATTATAATAAGGTGCAAATGTACTGTAAAAATAAACACAGAAGGGTATTATTTAAAACTAACCATAATAAGAAACAAATGCTGGACTGGCATGAAAATCCTGGAGCACTAGAAAAGTCGGGTGCCAGCGGCGGACACAGCGGAACTTGAGGTGAACTGCCACTGGGTAGAATGCCTTGGACGTCAGAAAAGGCCGGATGTAGCGTGGAGCGAGCCTCCAGGTGGCTGCCCCAAGCACTTTCTGGCCGATGTGATGTGGAGCGACGCCCTCTGCGGAGGTCTGAGGCGGAGCGACGCCAGATTATTCTGTCAGAAAAGCAAGGGACACGAGTGCATGGCTAGATTATACTGTCAGGAAGTGCGGGTGACTAGGTGAGAGGATGAGAGGACCCCAATGCAGGATGTGAACAGGAGTTAGGTGAAAACAGTCTTTAATAAGAAAAGTATCAGAGCAATATGGCAAAGGCAAAAACAAAGTCCAAAAACAGTCAAGGGTCAAAAACAGAGGCAAACAGGGTGATGCAGGGAAGACAAAAACCAAATCCAAAAAAAACAGTCCAAAAGAGCCGGCAAACAGAACAATGAAGACAGGGCAGAAACACAAACCAAAAACAGACCAGGGGTCAAAACCAAAACAGAGCAGAACCGGGGTCAGGAACAGGAACAGGTACAGGTACAGGAGCAGGAGCAGGAGCAAGAGCAAGAGCAGGAGCAGAAGTGGGAGCAGGAGCATGCAGGGTGGCAAGAATAATCCTTAGGGACCTTGGATGCCGGTGAGATAATCTGGCCTCAAACTAAATTCTTGTGTCTCCTTAAATATCGAGAGGCGCGGGAAAAACGGCAAGGTTGCCGCCGACCTGGAAGTGTGTACCGCGGAACCGGAAGTGTGCACCATGTGCCCGGAAGATCCTAAAAGTAGTTTCTTACTATACAGGTTTAATGCATGTCTTATTTTGGCATTGTTGCCCAGAACACTTAAAGATGTACATTACATGTTAACCTGTTAGCCTTCGTCACCACTTTTGGGACTCACAGCTGAAAATGCCCTACCTACATTTAAATGTTAACAGTTCCTGAAAAAAGTGAACTACATACACAACTTAAATATCTTTGTAAAGAAAACAAATGTAACTTTACTTTCTATTATTCAAAGTTGATATTGCTCAAAAGATAAGTTTTAGATTATGAAGTGTCTTGAATATACATTTTCTGAATTGAACTTTTTTCTTTTTTCTTTTATATATAAATACACGAAATCAGTCCTGGAGCAATCCAGAAAAGTACTTGGTTAAAAGCCACATGACTAATGAGTTTATATATACAATTTTATGAAGATGTCATGACAAATGAGATTCCTACAAACATTTATCTGAGACTATGCCTGATACTTTTCTCCCTCCCCCTTTTTGAGAGCCACCTGCTAAACTCAGGTGACCATTCATTCAGCCCATATTCAAATTAATGTCTGATCATTATTGGTATTGTTATACATGTTTGGCTATTGATATTGAGTTGGCATTCATATTGATGGCCAGGTAGCCAAATAAGCTATTGTTTTACAGTCATGGCCATTCCTATTGATGTCCCAGCAACACACACACACAACACACACACACACACTTTTCAAGCAATCTTTTCAGAACATACAGGATTTTCATATCATCAAGTCTCTATTGTTACTCCACCCCAAGAACATTTTCCTTATCACTTCTTTGTGCAAATCTCTGATAAAACAACTTTTTTGACTGTCCATTTTTTTTTCTTTGTTTTCTTATTTTTTATTTTTTTTTTACTTAGCCCAGTTAGCACGAGCTGGAAACAGCTTTTTGTGCAAAACTGAGAGCTGCATCCACTTCCTGCCAAGCGAGTCATGTGCTGCACTTTTTGATCACTAAGAATTTTTAAAGAGTAATACAACTAAGTACTCACCCACGTAGGGAATAAATTCCTCCCATACATCGTTAGAATCCTGCACTCATTGGCTACATACAGATGGAAGTCTAACAATCCTAGTCTTTTGAAAAGCATATAGTGATCCATATGAAGTTCTTGGAGTGAAGCCAGTATGTTGGATGAAGCCATTGATGGATTATTTTGTTGATGGTTGAACAGTTATTTTACATGGACCAAAGTTTATTTAACTTTTTTTCCTTTTAGAAGTTTCTAAACAATCAATGTGTAAAGGTATATTAGAACTGGGCCATGCGTTTCACACCAAGGCCTTCAGTGGTGTCCTACTGTACCTGATCAATCACCTGCTTAATACCATCATAATGAAGCCACAGCAGTAAAAACCATAAATATTGTACAGAAAAGCAGAAAAGTGTTTGTGTAAATTCTAGAGGAAAGAAAAAGCTAAAGTATAAATGGATTCTAAACAAAACTTTTGAACTGTTTGTGCTGACCTTTTCTCACGATGCCATCTTTTCTTTAAAAGTTTGTCTTGAAAATGGCATTGAAAGTGTATCTGTGATCTAATCAAATTCTCCTCTCCTCTCTTGGCCATTGTGAGAAGAAAAAACAGCTATTAAATCTACACGAATATACATTGTAGTTTGTGTAGTTTGCTATAAATGTAGTTTGTGAGCTTTGACTTATGTGCTCTCACCATCCAATCAAAGTGCATGAAAATACCGTTGGTATTATACAGTACACCTCTTAGACGGCCCGGATGTTGCCAAGTCAAAATCCGATTGGTTAAAGTTACAGTTTCATTAAAATGAACTGTAAACTACGGGTGCCTGCAATGTATATATATATATATATATATATATATATATATATATATATATATATATATATATATATATATATATATATATATATACAGTGAGGAAAATAAGTATTTGAACACCCTGCTATTTTGCAAGTTCTCCCACTTAGAAATCATGGAGGGGTCTGAAATTGTCATCGTAGGTGCATGTCCACTGTGAGAGACATAATCTAAAAAAAAAATCAAAAAAATCACAATATATGATTTTTAAACTATTTATTTGTATGATACAGCTGCAAATAAGTATTTGAACACCTGTCTATCAGCTAGAATTCTGACCCTCAAAGACCTGTTAGTCTGCCTTTAAAATGTCCACCTCCACTACATTTATTATCCTAAATTAGATGCACCTGTTTGAGGTTGTTAGCTGCATAAAGACACCTGTCCACCCATACAATCAGTAAGAATCCAACTACTAACATGGCCAAGACCAAGAGCTGTCCAAAGACACTAGAGACAAAATTGTACACCTCCACAAGGCTGGAAAGGGCTACGGGAAATTGCCAAGCAGCTTGGTGAAAAAGGTCCACTGTTGGAGCAATCATTAGAAAATGGAAGAAGCTAAACATGACTGTCAATCTCCCTCGGACTGGGGCTCCATGCAAGATCTCACCTCGTGGGGTCTCAGTGATCCTAAGGAAGGTGAGAAATCAGCCCAGAACTACAGGAGGAGCTGGTCAATGACCTGAAAAGAGCTGGGACCACCGTTTCCAAGGTTACTGTTGGTAATACACTAAGACGTCATGGTTTGAAATCATGCATGGCACGGAAGGTTCCCCTGCTTAAACCAGCACATGTCCAGGCACGTCTTAAGTTTGCCAATGACCATTTGGATGATCCAGAGGAGTCATGGGAGAAAGTCATGTGGTCAGATGAGACCAAAATAGAACTTTTGGGTCATAATTCCACTAAGCGTGTTTGGAGGAAGAAGAATGATGAGTACCATCCAAGAACACCATCCCTACTGTGAAGCATGGGGTGGTAGCATCATCTTTGGGGTGTTTTTCTGCACATGGGACAGGGCGACTGTATTAAGGAGAGGATGACCCGGGTCATGTATTGCAAGATTTTGGGGAACAACCTCCTTCCCTCAGTTAGAGCATTGAAGATGGGTCGAGGCTGTGTCGAGGCTGTGTCGATGGGTCGAGGCTGTGTCTTCCAACATGACAATGACCTGAAGCACACAGCCAGGATAACCAAGGAGTGGCTCTGTAAGAAGCATATCAAGGTTATTGCGTGGCCTAGCCAGTCTCAGACCTAAACCCAATAGAGAATCTTTGGAGGGAGCTCAAACTCCGTGTTTCTCAGCGACAGGCCAGAAACCTGACTGATCTAGAGAAGATCTGTGTGGAGGAGTGGGCCAAAATCCCTCCTGCAGTGTGTGCAAACCTGGTGAAAAACTACAGGAAACGTTTGACCTCTGTAATTGCAAACAAAGGCTACTGTACCAAATATTAACATTGACTTTCTCAGGTGTTCAAATACTTATTTGCAGCTGTATCATACAAATAAATAGTTAAAAAATCATATATTGTGATTTCTGGATTTTTTTTTTGTTTTGTTTTATGTCTCTCACAGTGGACATATATATATATATATATATATATATATATATATATATATATATATATATATATATATATATATATATATAGAGTTTTCTTTATTTTCATGACTATGAAAATTGTAGAGTCACACTGAAGGCATCAAAACTATGAATTAACACATGTGGAATTATATACATAACAAAAAAGTGAACTGAAAATATGTCATATTGTAGGTTCTTCAAAGTAGGCATCAAGAGAATGCCAAGAGTGTGCAAAGCAGTAATCTAAGCAAAAGGTGGCTACTTCATAGTTTTGATGCCTTCAGTGTGACTCTACAATTTTCATAGTCATAAAAATAAAGAAAACTCTTTGAATGAGAAGGTGTGTCCAAACTTTTGGTCTGTACTGTATAATATACATGCTATGATAATAATAATAATAATAATAATAATAAAAGCAAACCAATGATGTTCACCCTAATTCAGTTTTAGCATGGAGTGAAAACCTTGTGTGTGTGTGTGTGTGTGTGTGTGTGTGTGTGTGTGTGTGTGTGTGTGTGTGTGTGTGTAAAAATAGCAGACGGAAATATAAAACATTGCCCAACCTTTCAACAGATAAAACATTTCCAATACTGTTCTGTCACTTCCCCTTGATTGAACACACTCTGTTGAATCCCTTATGCGCCTGTAAGCCGGTTCTATTACTCTATCAGCTTATGTCAGGTGCATTAGGTAAGTATTATATGAATGTTAGATAAAGGATCGATGTTGACTTTTGAGAGCACAAATTACCCAGAAGGCACTGCTCAAATTTTGACAACGCTAAAAGAAAAGTAAAAGATAAAGCTGTTTATGAGTATAAACAGAAGAAGTCTCCTGAGTGATACAGTATTTGCTGGTTTGACTGCTAGATATAAACTGATTTGACTCTAACTGCTAGGGAATGGATAGCTTTGCACTCTGCTATCTATAATCCAGTGATCATTATAGTAAAGAGCATGGAGTATCTCAGTGTTAGGTGTGACTTGTTAGATAAAGCATAGTAGTTTATATAAATATTTTTTTTTCAAACATAACCATAGAATTGTCCTAATTACAGGAGAATACAAGGAGAGCTAAATTCGAAATTGGTGTTTGCCAGGTATCTATCTGGGGCATATTATCATCCTTTGAATAGGCAATAACCAGCTTATAATTTTTTTTCAATAAAGAAAAACAGTACAATTAACATTAAACAACAAATGCATATAGCAGCACCATAGCTGTTAATAACTTATGCATCAGTATGTAACATGTAGAATTGGTTTCCTCAGTCTGCTTCAAATTTGGTAAGAGTGGACAAGTCTAAACAATCCACCGTGCAAAGGTTATTGCAGTTATAACTGCAATTTTCCTCATCCTTTTCAGGTGAAAAATACTTTTTATTTACTGTATTATAATAATAAAAGTTTAGAAATAAGTTTATTAGAGGGACAGCACATGTAGGGCGCTTTGGAGACAAGGTGAGGGAGGCGAGATTGAGATGGTTTGTGGACATGGACATGTGCAGAGGAGGGACATGGGGTATATCGGTAGGAGAACGCTGAGAATGGGGCCACCAGGAAGGAGAAAAAGAGGAAGGCCAAGGAAGAGGTTTACGGATGTGGTAAGGAACGATATGCAGGTTGTTGGTTTTGAAGAGGCAGATGTTGAGGACATAGTAGGATGGAGACGGATGATCCGCTGTGGGGACCCTTGATGGGAGAAGACAAAAGAAGAAGAAGAAAATTATAATAATAAAAGTGTTGTAAATAAGTGAAGAGAGGGTTCATGTGGCAAACCTAAAAACCTGTATTTATTTATTAAATTAATTTAAATGTAATTTAAATGAATTAAATAAATAAATAAATACAGGTTTTTAGGTTTTTCCTTGACTGAAGTCTGTCTCCATCTTGTATGGATTTTATGGATTTCAATTAAAACACTACTATTTTTAAATCCATTCCCCAAAAGTGGGAAATGACAGAAAAAAAAAAAAAAACATTTAAAGTTTTTTTTGGGACACCATTGAATAATGAAGCCAACTGCTATTTATGTATTCGTTCATTTTCTCTTAAATAACATGCTTTTCTTTATAGCATACATCCTAGTTTCTGCAGTTAATGAGATAATTTTATAAAAATATATTAATTTTTTTGTGAAGTAGTGCTGTTATAAAAAGGTTTAAAGCTGAAAATAAAATCTTGCATGGCTCCTTGCCAGAGATCTGCTGCTGTGACATTCGACAAGTTTTGCACAGACCTCCATGCATCATTTGTCAAAAAAACCAACGATGATACTAAACAAGTCTAAATTCTAGGGCTACAATGTATTATGTCAAATGTACTGCAAGAAACTACACAACACAATAAATAACATATTAAACAACAGGAAATATCTATGAAAGATTCAGTCTTTAAGCAGTATTGCTGATCCCTTTTATACCCTACTAAAGAACAAAAAATAATATGAAAACCTTTTTATAGACTTTAAAAGGGAGTGAAATTATTAATTAATTGTTAGTATCATGTTTATATATTTAATAATGACCACAAATGGAATCTAAGTGAATTACAACTCTCAGACTGGGATCAATGGACTTAGTACTGCTCTGCTTTCAAGCTATGAGTCAAATTCAAATAACATTTTTGACTGTCCGACTTGTAAACATGGAAAAGTCGAGAAGTGGTAGAGGATGGAAAGATGAGTGAAGCAGTGGTAGAGGATGGAATGATGAGTAAAGCAGTGGTAGAGGATGGAGTGATAAGTGAAGCAGTATTAGAGGACGGATGAGTGAAGCAGTGGAAGAGGATGGAATAATGAGTGGAGCAGTATTAGAGGATAGGTGGATGAGTGAAGCAGTGGTAGAGGATGGAGTGATGAGTGAAGCAATGGTAGAGGATGAAGTGATGAGTGAAGCAGTGGTAGAGGATGGAGTGATGAGTGAAGCAGTATTAGAGGATGGATGAGTGAAGCAGTGATAGAGAATGGAGTGATGAGTGAAGCAATGGTAGAGGATAGAGTGATGAGTGAAGCAGTGGTAGAGGATGAGGGGATGAGTGAAGCAGTGGTAGAGGATTGAGTGATAAGTAACGCAGTGGTAGAGGATGGAGTGATGAGTGAAGCAGTATTAGAGGATGGATGAGTGAAGCAGTGGTAGAGGATGAAGTGCTGAGTGAAGCAGTGGTAGAGGATGGAGTGATGAGTGAAGCAGTGGTAGAGGATGAAGTGCTGAGTGAAGCAGTGGTAGAGGATGGAGTGATGAGTGAAGCAGTGGTAGAGGATGGAGTGATGAGTGAAGCAGTGGTAGAGAATGGATGAATTTTTAAAGCAGTGGTAAACGATGAAGGGATAAGTAAAGCAGTAGTAAAGAATGGAGGGATAAGTGAAGCAGTGGTAATGGATAGAGGGGTAAGTAAACCAGTGGTAAAGGAAAAAGGGATAAGTGAAGCAGTGGTAAAGGATGGAGGTATAAGTGAAGCAGTGATAGTGGATGAAAGGATAAGTGAAGCTTGTGTAAGCGAATCAATCCTTCATTCCTCTACCACTGCTTCCTTCATCTCCAGTTCAATTCTGGTTTGAACAACATAACTAAAATGACCATAAATCTTACATCGAAAGCTTTCACAACTGTTTAAATAGTGCTTCAATATGTAGTTATGGCTGAGGGACAGAAACTAAAGTGTGCGTAATTTTACTGCATATTCTTAACTTAACTGCCATCATCACATAGGAATGGAGTGTGTACACTTTTAAACCCAAACATGTCAAATCTTGTTCTGATGTCTTTACCGACTGGTTCCCTGCTTCAGGAAAAGAATAAAAAATTAATAAAAACAATTTGGCAATTTGTTTATAGAAGCCAATGAACCCGAAAAAGTGAAAAACAAAAGAAATCAACGCAAAGGGTCATAGGGTCAAACTAGCAAAACCATACATTATTGCTACCTGAGGGTGATCGCCATGTGAGAGAAATCTTTAGCTCTATCTCTTCTTCTCCAGGAGTTTCGTTCAACTGAAACCTTTATGTTAATGGCCGACGGCGACAAGTACACACACAAAAATAAAATAAATAATACAAAAACGAGGAGGAGAGTTGTGTGACTTATCACACACTTTCATTCTCCTGCAATCCCTCTTTGTTTCAGAGAGACTGCAGAAAAGAAAACACCACACAGCCACGGGCGAAGCTTTCGATTCGGGAGAAAACGCTGCTTTGTTCCGTCTCTCTTTTTCTCTCTCCTCCCACTCTTCTGTCTCCGGAGAAATAGATGAACCATCCAGAGAACAGTGATGTGTGTAATGTCTAATTTTTTGCTAATGGATTGTACTTTGAGTTGCCAGTTGATTAGT
This sequence comes from Silurus meridionalis, assembly GCF_014805685.1. NCBI lineage: Eukaryota > Metazoa > Chordata > Actinopteri > Siluriformes > Siluridae > Silurus > Silurus meridionalis. The sequence goes on along the minus strand of NC_060884.1, from coordinate 30,365,201 downwards.
TAGTAGGTCAGTATGGCGAATAAAATTGCCAAATCGGCGTAAACAATTTTGCCTAAAAAAGGGATTGGGATAGGAATAGATAATGATCCTCACACTGTGGTGGGTATTATAGTATGACAGGCTCATGTAGTATAATATGATCTATTGATCATCCTTAGGTATGATACTGATATTGCAGTGTGATATGACAAAGAAATTCAAATGCTTTTAAAATAACAATATGCATGTTACAAAGCGTCTTTTAAATGTATTTTTGTTTGTTTTATTAAATAAAATAAAACATTTCTAGTGAGAAAATGGCTATGTATATCTACATTAAGTCGTATTAATCTCAAATGTTTCACATGTAACTTTAATAAAGCAATGATTAGCTAAAAGTTGTGGTGTTATAATTCAATATTTCGCTATGCGCTGCTGGAAAATAATGTACTTCAGAGCTATAATAGTAACGCTCTTCCTGGCAAGTCAAATTCCACTCACCTATCATTGACTATTATTTTAGATAACTACATGTACACAAGAGTTTTGATAAGATATGTCACAACATGATGATGATATGACATTACACAAACACACCTATAATCAATCACATACTGTTTGACAGCAATACAATTAAATATAATTGAATTCCATTTTATTATGAATATATCTATTTTTTCAATTTGCCAGATGCAAAAATAAGAGCAACTTACAACTAAGAAGTTAATGGTTAAGGGCTTTGCTCACTGTATTGTGACCACCTTACCATGCGTCCATTGCCTTGAATATTGGCATACCACCTCACATAATTTGTTTCCCCAGATGCTGTAAGATGGGATTAAAACAGTAAAAACACTGGGATATTCAGTCTAACATTTTGAGCAGTTGAGAGTTAAGGGTCTTGCTAAAGGGGGTGCAGAAGTGGCAGCTTGGTGGTGCTAGGATTTTTCAATTGTGACCTGATCCAGAGCCTTAACCATTGAGCAACCACCAGTCGCTGGAACCTGGGATCTAAATATTGGCCTTTAGTCAAACTCTTTTGAGCTGGCTTTTCCTGAAACGCTTAAACTAGCACTTTCTCCTTTGTTTAAAAATAAATAAAAGATAAAATACTCTGAATTGTAGGCTGATGGTATCGTAAGTTTGTGAACTAGTGAACCAGTGTTGATTTATTATTTGATAGACACTCAAGGCACTTTTCTACGTCGCTCTGCATAAGGGCTAGTTGAGAGTTAAGGGCGTTGCTGGGATATAAACTTACAGAAAGGATATAAACTTACAGCTGGGATATAAACTTACCAACTAACGCCAGTGTTTTAACCAATAAGTTACCACTTGCATGACTTGCAGCACTTGCATATGGATAACCATATAGTCCAAAATTATAGGTGTTAGATATAGTATAGATCTGTTAGTGATAGTAAATTTTGGCATTTCGCCCTGCTATATGTATAAACATGAATAAATATCCTGGGACTCACAGGCTGTTTTTATTAATTTTAAATCCTAATTTAAACGTTTCTAAGAACCCTGATTTCTGTAACCTCCTGCTTTTTTTGTAAATATCACAAAATCAGCCAGAGCGCTTAAGTACGAGAATCAAAGGGCCATGATTTGCTAAAGAGATCAAGCCGTGTTTGTCCATTAAAGTTGAATTTAAACGTGAGTACAGGAAATGTCTCCTCTTTTCCCCCCCGTCTAAAAATTTGTTTAATGAAATCTCTTTGATCCCTTTTTCTAATCAAAACGTGCTCGGCGCTCCTATTTCGACCCTCCTCCTTCTCTTCTGCTAGCCCCCTTTATCTTACTGGATGTATGTTGACATTGCATTATGGAGAATGAGTGTCTTATCTGCACTAATTGGTCCAGGTGGACTAATTTGGCATCAGTGCCCATTTCTTTTTTTTTATGCTTATTTTCATATGGCTACAACTTTTCCAGGGTCGTGTTTCGCCTGTAGAAAAGTCTTTCTTCCTCTAGTTTTTGTTCATTGTTCTTTCTCCTACTGTTGCCATCTCTCTCTCTCTCTCTCTCTCTCTCTCTCTCTCTCTCGTTTCCTCCCTCTCCCCCTTAACCCTTTGTCCTTCATTTCTGCTCTCGCTCTCTACTTTCTTCCCCAAGGCTGCTGGTGTCTCCATTTTTTCCCATTGAGCTCCACAGATAATTGTACTATTAAAAAAAAAACAATCGCAAATGTGGCAAGATGGTAAGGTTGCGTGTGGGAAGACAGGATTGTGAATGTCACATTTTAAAAGACAGCATTATGTACAAAAAACTCACCAGCTCACTAGGGTACACACAAGTGCATACACACACACACACACACACACACACACACACACACAAACGCACACACACACACCTCCTAATGTAGTGCCACGTGTTTTGCTGCAAATCTGCCAAAATCTGCCATTTTTAGACTCTGTACCTCTATAGAGCCGTTTCTGCGTGGACCTTTGTTTCAGCTTTTATTACAACTGCAGTATAGAGTCGGGTCAAGTGCAGCATGACTCCAAACTCACCTGGCCACTTTTCTGCAGTTTTAGTCTGTTCAAGCTAGTGGATTGATCTGAGACATCAAATTTCACCATAGTTTCATAACCTTTGAAGAACAGCATGAACAATTTCAGCTTTAATAGACTCAGGCTTCTTCACATGATAAATATATACTACACTAACAAAAGTTTGTGGACACCTAACCAGATGTTTGGTATGTGCTTTTTGAATATCCATATTTAGTTCTTATTTGGTGTTATAATAACCTCCATTCTTCTGGAAAGATGTTCAAGGTACAAGATAAAGTCAGGCTGCTTTTTTTCTTAACTGTTACTCTAAATTTGGAAGCACTCACTTATAGATTATAAGATTCCTATTGCTTGCCCACTCTTTCCCATAATGGCTCCACCTCCCACCACAATGCTCCACCCCCCACACCATACCAATATTTCACATTATTAAACAATTGTAATAATTATTGAAAAGTGCTGTTATTGAAGTATGCAAACATATAGTGTATATTAACTTCAGCAGAAAAATGTAAATAATTTAAATGGGCAAGAATGTCTGCGACCCCCCCACTGGTTGCGACTTAGGGGACCTCCTAGTTTTCCTATGCCTACATTAGAAATGGTGCTGCTCCTTACCCTACATCAGAACCTAGCTTTACTAATAAACTTGGCTGAATGAGCCCAAATCTCCACAAATCTGCACACTCCAATATGTACTTTACACATGATCACAGTAGACACTATGGAAGCCCGTTAGCACCACTGAATAAAACATAAAAAAAGGTTATTGTATTTTGTCTCACAATTGCATTATACAAACTCTATACTCATTTCTGACTTTTTTTCTCCGAATTATTAGATATAGTTTCGCATTTGTGAGAAAAAAGTCAGAATTGTGAGAAATAAACTCACAATTGCGAAAAAAAAAGTCTGATTTGTGAAATATAAACTTGCAATTGAATTCTGAATTAATACATCTTTTTTTTTTTGCAATTGCGAGTTTATAACTCATTTGCAACACTTTTATCTATAACTTATAAACGGGCTTCCATAATACACAGTAGGTGAATCCAATAACCTTTATTTCAGGTACATTGTGGCAGCGGGGGCGTGGCCATGAGCCAGTTGGTGAATGAAGTGCTAGGCCAGGGGAGACTGGCCGTAAGAATTACACAGCTGTTGGGAAATTTATCTGAAAGGATAGGAGGAGCGAGAAAAGGGTGCTTCAAGGAAGAGACTGAGAACTCAGGAGACCAAAACAGGTCACCACCTCACTGTACATCATTCTCCTAAACTGTTCACTCTCCTACACAGTGTTCTGAACACCTCATTTTTAGTTTTTTAGTCTAGCACTGTGTTGAATTGCTACAAATAGTATGAATTTTGATTAATATTTATGTAATGAAATGAAATCATATAGTTAAATAAGTCAAAACTGTGACCTTTTGGACACTCCAAATAAGTGCACACTTACTGGGCACTTGCACTTAATACTAGCACTGTCTGAGTGTTTTTATCTACAGACTGGTTTTCACTTGAATAAAGCACCTATTTAAAGGCTCATTAGGATCTGTGAACCTGCTAGCCCTTAAATGCACAGATTTAGAAGGGATTGTACAGATGCTTGGTATGCTTTGATTATGCTTGATTTCTGAAGATATGGAATGTGCTTTTCTCTCAAGGTCCAAGCTCATAAAATTATTCACTCTTAAACATATTAAGTGGTTATTCTATGTATTTAATAACTAGAGAGAAAACCGATGGAGGAAAGGGTTGTGACCAGAGCCAGGCAGATAAATGGATTCATTATGGCCAGGACTGGTGAATGCTTGTGTTTAATTATATATAAAGTGCACATAATACTTTGTTAAAACTTAACAATATCAGACATGCACGTCTCTCACTCTTTATATATATATATACAGTACAGACCAAAAGTTTGGACACACCTTCTCATTCAAAGAGTTTTCTTTATTTTCATAACTATGAAAATTGTAGATTCACACTGAAGGCATCAAAACTATGAATTAACACATGTGGAATTATATATGGAATTATATACATAACAAAAAAGTGAACTGAAAATATGTCATATTGTAGGTTCTTCAAAGTAGGCATCAAGAGAATGCCAATAGTGTGCAAAGCAGTAATCTAAGCAAAAGGTGGCTACTTTGAAGAATAATAATTTATATAATTCCACATGTGTTAATTCATAGTTTTGATGCCTTCAGTGTGACTCTACAATTTTCATAGTCATGAAAATAAAGAAAACTCTTTGAATGAGAAGGTGTGTCCAAACTTTTGGTCTGTACTGTATATATATCGAGTATCGAGGTTGCACTGTGTATAGAAGTTATTTTGCTTTGCTTTTTGCTATTTTTGCTTTTTTACACAAAAAAAATCAAACATTTCCAATCAAATAAGTACTTCCCAACACTCTTGCAAAAGTTCCCACAAATCTGTTGCACTTGATGAGTGCTATGATTTTATTCTTTTGTTCAGTTCGTCATAAATCAGCTTAATGGTGTTTAACCTGGAGATTTTGCTGGCCATTCCATACTGTAATTCTGTAAGATAAACCCTTGAATAACTAGGTCTATATGTGTGGGTATTGCTTGGCACTGCAAAATGCATTGATAGCAGTTTTTGTTTTAGGGGCGACTTACTTTGTGCAAAAAGGCCCGAGACCATCATGCTTGCTCCTCTATGATGTCACGAAACCATAAATGTACCGAATAGTTTAAATTTTGAGTCATTAATCCAAAACTTTCATCCAAATTCCATTAGTCCACTGGCAGTGCTCCATGGTCCAGGCAAGCCTCTTTTTATTATTTTGCCCTCTTAGCAGTAGCTTTCTTACTGCCAGGTGACCTGTCAAACCTGAAGTCTTCTCCTCCTGGTTGAAACTTAGACTTGCTTACTTCAACAAGTGTTAAGCTGTGCTTGAAGCTATTGCCCTGTGAGCTGCCTATCAAGCAAGCTGTTGATTCTCAGAAACCTGTCTTCTGATTCTCTTCTGGCATTGGGTCTGCTAGACCTCTTCCTGTCAGAGTTTCCTCTGGCTGGCACCTTGGCTTTCTTTGCAATTTCTCTAAAGCAAAGACCTACACTTTTAAGGGTTATATGGTCTGCCTGTTATCTTTGTTACTTTTGCCTTTTTTTCTCATGATTAAGAGAACAATTAACTACTTCCAGCAGGAAAATACTGTCCGAATATTGCTTAAGAGGGTGCCATAACACAGTCTGTTCCAACACTGTCTACAGACAAAGGATTTGTAAGTATCAACAAAAGTTTAGATACCTGTAGAAATTGTTAGTATTTTGTACGTCTGGCATTTTGCTGCTTGGCTTTGACAATTTCAGGTTATTCAGTAAACTTGAACTGATTTAATATCAATAAACTAATATATATATATATATATATATATATATATATATATATATATATATATATATATATATATATACACACACACACACACAATACAATACAATATATAAATTGTTTTGCTCAGCTCCTGTGAAAATATTAAGAATGGCCTAAAAATAATCACGAATAGAATACAATCTGACAGTAAAAAGACTACAATACCCAAAGTATATGAATCACTTCCTAAATCACATCATGCACTTTGCCACATTAACATAAATCTCTTCTATAAAGCGCTTTACTGATCACCGTGAGCTCCCTCAACACTTCAATTCCCCACTGCATGGTTGCTGTGATGTAGCTGGCACATTTACATTTGGGTGTGTGTAAATGATCTCCTTATAATCTTAACTGAGTAGTTCCTTCCCCCGTTGTGTCAGTGTGCGTAAATCTGTTGCAGGAAAAGTAGCTGTTTGGAACGTTCTCAGGGGGAATTTAGTGTGATGAAGCTGCTGTGTGTAATTAAGAGAAATGTAAACACTCTGAGGTTATGATGCAAACAGAGCCATGCTGAGATGCTTGATTGGGATGATGGAACAGGAAGCACCTGATATGACGAGACACGTATACACTTTGTTGCTTCACATTTGCAAGGTTTGAAAGTCACAATCTTCTTATCTATTTTTTAAGATTTCGGGGTGAAAAATTTAAATGAGGACACCAAACTCAACTCAAGCTTTATTATATTTATGTATTCAACACAGTATGCAAAAGAACAAAATATCATTGCTAACTGACCAAGGTACATAGACTGTAAATAGAAAGATTAAACATTAGACATAAAGCACATTGCCCTCTTATATGTTAACACACAAAGTTATAGGACATTCTGAAATTTAAAAGGACTGCAGATTTTTTGTAATTAATACTAAGCAAAACTATAATAATCATTAAATCGCTCTTGCTGTAACCCCGCCCACCAGCACAGTACCATCAATCAAACTAAACTCTTAACTCTAAACCTTTACTTCAACCTCTAATCTTATGTCACCCTTCGTCAAATCCCTTATTGCAACTTAACCTTTTTTATGAAGGTTCCCTGAACTAACATTAAGGAACCTTTTGCCTCTGCAGAAGTAAAATTCGTTTATAATTAGCACTTTGTTTAATTAAAGTTTTTTAATAACACTGCATAAATGAGACTAATCATCACCACCAATGTTTATTTTCTCTGTAACATCAATAGGGGAGAAATGATATTGACAGTCCCCAAGCCTATACCTTAATGAACTTTTTTGTGTTTGTTCAGGACTGAGACTAAGACTGAATAGCAGCTGAGGGGGGGGGAAATTCCACCTTTGTAAACATGCTGTTCTTTAATTTTTGTGATTTAATTGGACTTGCAGTATATTTTAGTTTACCCCTGTCCAAAAATCTAAACAAACAAACCAATGTTGGGCCCTTGAGCAAGGCCCTTAACCCTTAACTGCTCAGTTGTATGAATTAAATAATTGTTAGTTCAAGTCAAGTCAAGTCAAGTTTATTTCTTTAGCGCTTTTCCACAACAGACATTGTTTTAAAGCAGCTTTACAGAATTTACAGTTAAGGTGAACAATGTGGCAAGGAAAAACTCCCTTAGATGTTATGATGAACCTTGAGAGGAACCAGACTAAAAAGGGGAACCCATCCTCATTTGGGTGACATCAAGAGTGTGATAGTCTTTAAACAATACAGATCACTGGAGAGTGAGAACTAACATGAGCACTGGAATGTAAAATTATGAGTAATGTTCTTTCTACAGTCTTTTACAGTCATTTGTGGTTATAGAACCAGGAGCTACTAAGCAAGTCATAAAGAATCTCAACATTTGCGATCATCACAGTTCCAACACCAGCTTCTCCATGCCAGAGCCTTTAAACACTTAAGTAGGTCCAGTGTCCAAACTCCACATAAAGTGGGATCCATTAGGCGCTGGTACGTCTCTAGATGGTTCGGGATGTTTGCTGGGTCGGCATTTACTTCTTTGAAGGTGGGGCTCGGGCTGGAGCAACCTCAGGATGCCTCGGGATGGGTAGAGGAAGAAAGTTACATGGATAAAGGCGTCTGCAAAATGCCATAACTGTACATGTACATTTGATGTCACCCAAATTAGAATGGCATCCCCTTTGTGTCTTCTTCATCTCAAAGTTTCTTCCTAATACCATCGTTGTCTTCTCACCACTGTTACCAATGGCTCACACATTCAACTTATAAGTACCGATTTAAAAAGCTAAAATGTAAAGTTGCAATCTATTTATTTTTGTAAAGCTGATTTAAAAGCCTGTTTACTGTCCAAATGCTATACAAGTAAAAAAATTGATTTGTTAAACAAATCTTTTGATTTGATATCGGAAGAGAAAAAAGGAGATAATGGCGTATTGTTTCGGAGCACACTCAAAAAAGAGACAATAGCTCATTTATTTATTTTCCCTAACTGTTAAATCCCAGTGTACTAATCAATATCGTACAATATAAAATATGATCAAACATACACAATATTTCCTAACAATCTAAAAACCCTACAGTGAAAGTAAAATTAATAATTTATTATGAAGAAATGCTCACTCAGGAAACATTTGCAGAAAAGATCAATTAAATAAAAGAAACGTACAACAAAACCATACAAGAGCAACACATTTGAAAATCACAGAGAGTCTAATTGAACATCATGTATAGAAAAACAACTTCTATTCTTTGTACTGGCATAATTAAAGCTAAGGTTCAGGATTTGTTATTGATAAATAATGTAGTAAGTAAATAATAACTCTTTAGGATGTGTTGGTGTAGGAAAATATTAATAATAACAGATTGTTGTGATCCAGGCCATGTCCACACTAATACATTTTGTTTAAAAACTCATCATTTTCTTTCTGTTTTGGCCTTCCGTCCACAATAAAACAGTCGACGCTTTTAAAAGTGGATAAATTTGAGGTTTTTAAAAGCGATGACGTATTTGTGGTCATTGCCAAAAGAGCCGAAAAGTAAATACAGAAATCCCCTGTTCATCACGTTTGTTTCGTTCTAAAACCGCCCGCAATAAACAAAAAAAACGCGATAAACAGACGCCGATCCAAAAATTTAATTTTATGTACCGTAATTTCCGGACTATAAAGCGCACCCTTATATAAGGCGCACCCACTGAATTTTACAAATATTTATATTTTTAACATAAATAAGCAGCACCTGTCTATAAGCCGTATGAACTTTAAACAGGCTTTAACGAAAAACACATTACACACGGTGTAACGGGTGAAATATGTCGTGCTTCCTTTAGGAGCATAGCGGTATTTTGGGAATAGCCTGGCACAGCATTTTTCCGGTATTACTGCATGTGTTCAAGATGAGAATTATGTCCTTATTATTTTCTGATGCTCATTTCTAGGTTTCTTTGACTAACCCTTAATGCTGTTGCTAAGAAAAAAAAAGCACGAGTTTTGGAAACCTTTCTGTGCTTATATGATTTCTGTTGCAACTGGAGTTAGCGACCTCTCCCTTAACCATGACTCAATGCGTTACAACGGCTTGTATCTAGACAGTAGCCGACCAAGAAAGTCATTGTTCACTGTCTAGTGAAGTTTATCTTTTGGCATCGTCGTACGTTTAAAAATCACCCGGCAAAAGCTTTTTTCTCGAAGCCGTGCAGCTCAGAACACAGGTGAGGTGCGTTTTTTTGTTTCCGTTCGAAAATTTTATTGGTCTAATGTTATGTCGCTCAGTTTTTTGGCTTTGAGTTTTGGCTAAATACACACATCTACAGTGTGCCACCGTACCAGTAAACAAGTGTAGTCAATAATCGCAACTAGGAAATAGGTAATGTCCACAGAACAGGTAATGTCCTCTGAACGGGTTTAGTTCATAGAACGGGTTCAGTCCATATAACGGGTGGAGTTCCTAGAAGGGTGGTCCACGTAACATGTAAGCTCTCCAGAGCGAACTGTAGAACGGACGATGAGTGTAAGTGAGTGTGGCCCCTAAGTAGGGGCGAGTTGATGGGAGACAGGTGTAGGTGATTAGTACGAAGGTGAGGTGCTGTGTGCTGAGCGAGAAGGTGTGGGCGGTGGTTCCCTGACAACTGTATTAACATTTTACTTCTTTTATAATGAATAATTTTATTTTTATTATTAAGTTTCATTATTTCAACATAAAACTCCATAAAAACAATTCCGTATTAGTTTTTTGGTCTATCGTGCTCTCCGCCAGAGACCGGGAATATCAGCCAAACAAATGAGTTATGTGGCAAATGCAATTCCGTGATAAACCGGGGGTGCGAGATTCAAACGGCAGGCGGAAATGATGAAGCGTCTAATGTTTTTCTTATGCTCGGTACAGGAACGTAAGCATTTTCAGACGTTTCAGTGTGGATAAGCAACTTTTGGGAACTGATTGAAGACGACAGTGTGGACATGGAGAGTTTGCAGGCAAAATATTTGTTTTTAAATGTATCCAGATTAGTGTAGATGTAGTGGTGCAGGTGCAGTTAAAACATTTTACAGCGCAAACATAAAGGCACAAAGAAACAAAAACACACAACACTTGGACCATAACTTAAAACTTAGAATTGGAGTGGCAATGACGACTAGAGACGACAACCGCTGAAAGACAAACAAGATACAAATGAATGCTGTGTAAAAGTGAGTCTATATACAAATGATAATCAAGTGTGAAAATAGAAAATAGATCAAGTGCAGCGATCATTGGACATGACATGTGAGGTTGCAGTGGATGATGGGAAATGCAGTTTCTTTCTTTCTTTCTTTCTTTCTTTCTTTCTTTCTTTCTTTCTTTCTTTCTTTCTTTCTTTCTTTCTTTTAACAGCGTGACATTAATATTATAATATTGAAAATCTGTAAAATGAGTTTATAGAACACGTATAAATGGTTGCCTGTTCTCCCCACTTTTTATTTTATTTTTCTCAAAATAAATAATGCAAAAAAGCAGACTGGCATGCTTTATCCAATCAGGTGGCAGAGTTTTCTGCCTTTGCAGAGCAAATGCTTTATTTAAAAACTGGCAATCAAAAATTGTGCTCAAAAATATACTGCGGGTCAGGTGATGAGCAAGCACACATAATCCAACAGATAGAAAAAGCTTTTATACAATAGTTGTGTGTATACACCAGTCAGGCATAACATTATGACAGGTGAAGTGAATCTCTTCTTTTCATCATTGCACCTGCTAGTGGGTGGGATATATTAGGCAGCAAGTGACCATTTTGATGTGTTAGAAGCAGGAAAAATGGGCAAGTGTAAGGATTTGAATTTGACAAATGTTAAATTGTGATGGACTTGGATGTGAAACTGGGGTCTGTTGACCACACCCACTCATCCTGTTCATGTCTTTGAATGATTTGGTTTGTCTTTGTGATGACGTGATAGCCAAGTGGTTATTTATCTCCTGATTGGAAGGTCATGAGTTTAAATTCCACCACTGCTGGGCCCTTGAGCAAGGTTTTTAACACTCAACCGCTCAGTTGTATAAATGGGATAACTATAAATCACTCTAGATAACAGCATCTGCCAAATGCTGTAAATGGAACAACGTAACCTTTGACTGTTACAAAAGTGCTCACACTGGAGGGTCCTTCCATAAATGTTTTCCCAACTTGGAACGAATATAGGAGCTTCTAAATCAATTTAATCCGATAAAGCTGTCGGAAATCAATATTTTCATTAACACATTCTGCTTAATCAGATCAAAGATTTAGCGCTGTTGTACAAATAATGTTAATCAAAATGCTACAAAAAAAAAAGTTTATATTGCACACATACATGTTCCATAAATGATTCCTTGTAATCTTACCAATCATTCATATTTTTCTTTTGATCACATTTAAAATATAATGAAATATAAATTATGATAATAAATATAAGATATGACTGAGCATTCATCCTCATCATCTTCGAGAAAAATAAAAAGAATGCTCTTTTATTCTAATTGCCTGTTTGCCACTGCTCAAAAACATCCCAAAATATAGGTTTTGGACCTCAGAAAGGCAGTGATTATATGCTCCAATCAATTTTCATCTGACTGGCCAAGTCTGCGCCCTTGGTGTAACCAAGATTATTTTCACCAAGATGGATGGGAGGCACATGTGGAGTGGAACACCTTGACAAAGATTGATGCAGTTTGGGAATAAGCTGTTCTCAACGCAACCCTATGAACACCTATGCAGGTAACGCAACAGGACAAACTGAGATCGAGCCACTGCTTTATTCGTGTAGTGTGATTTACTGAGCAATAAACCAGATCGATTCATCAATATCACTTTGTAACATGAATATAAACATACTCCATATACTTAATATTATTTGCCCCTAATGAAAAGATGCACAACCTCCATCTAATTAGTAATAATTCTTTCACTATAATGTGCAGTAGAGATGCCAAAACCACTAATCATTACATAAAAATATAAATCTCTATAGTAGAGAAATTCACAAGATCGTATTTTCACTCCAGAAATAATTATACCGTACATGTAAACATCTCATTAATGTATGTAGAACACAAAGCAGATATTAACTAGGGTGTATTTTTTTTATGAAACAATACACATTTAGGTGACTAATAAGGTGTACCAATTATGTGAAATGAAAAATTGGCAGTTAAGGTATTCCAGGCTGTTTCTTTACAATCAGGTTCCCAGCTGTCACCCAGCCTTAGTCTGGATTCAGTGCACTGCACCATACCTTAATTAAAGCACTTCCTGCCTTTTAATTTTACACTTAGCCTTCTCTGTAATGACTCACAATGTTTCGAGGAGAGACGAACCTGCTTGCAAGCAGATCTGCAGCAGCTGCAAGCAAATGCTGAGTGTTATATTTTAATCCAAAGCCTCATTGGAGGCAATGAGTTAAAATTATTAAGATGGGCTGTGTAGATAATGAACAGAAAACAGTATTCTTTTTACTGTTAAAAACTACGGTACTACTAAAAAAAGTGTGTGCAAAATTGTGTATGTATGTGGTGCCCTACTTCCTAACAAGGCAGCACTCCTGCCTAATGCACAGGGTTCCTAAGTTCCAGAGCTATCACGACTCGGATTTGTCCTCAAAGTAGCCACTGTAACTGCCTCTTGGGCAGTAAGCCATAGCAAGCCAAGAAAATCTTTGACATAACTAACAATTATATATATTATATATAATTATAGTGTATATATATATATATATATATATATATATTACACTGTATATAATCTACAACCAATGGCCACATAGGAGCACCATATCCTCCTTGGTGAGGATGATGACAAGCAATCCGTCTCATAGGGGCAGTTAATTTTAGTGGTCACACCGTGCTTTGACATCACAGACCATTAGAGCCTAATAATGGATATAGGATTTAGCCACACAGACACATGTTCCTGTTTATGGCCAACCACTATTACTACCTTATATGAGTTCCTTGCACTGGTCCCCTGGTGCCTGTCACTGTGGCCAGGTTGAGTATTAATCTTTCTGGATCTAACATATTAGTACATTATAAAACTGCCCATACTTCCTCAATGGGCTGCTTCCAATAATGCAATACCAATGGCCAGGTTTTACTGTCAATGCACCACCAAAACATTTAGGTCTGATAAGATCTTCCAGCAGCATTTTCAAGTGTATGGCCACTAGCTGTGGACCAGTTAATAGATTTAAAAACATTGGTATTACAGCCTCCATGACTGCAATGGAAATCCGGCATTGGGAGCTGAGAGCCCTAGGGTCACATAGCACCTAGTTTAGCCATGGTGATCACATACATAAAGTGGTTGTTCGTCTACATTAACACAGTGAAAACCGTTATTTCTAAGTACATTATCGTAATTCGATAGGGTTCAAAAGACATGTCCAAGGCATCCAACTGTTTACACATCACTATTGCTATACCTTTCTATATTTTAAAGTGCAAAGGAGCATTCAGTGTGAGTTGTCAGGTTCTGCACACCCAACAAAGGTTTTATATCTTGTAGTACAGAGAGCATCTGCACATACAAGATGCCAACAGCCACAGTTTGAAAAAAAAAAAATAATAATAATAATTCAATATAGATATACTGATACACTGTAATAGAAGTGGCTGCAATTGTTAAAAAGGGATGGTAAATCATGTTCACCAGACCACACTGATTTATCAGGGAATCAATACCTTACCATACCTTTCTCTTTTATATAATGAATGGTTCTGAACTAGGGTTGTGAGTACATGAGTATCGCAATATTTTGTTTGGTGATATTATCGATTCTCAAAATGCAATATCGATATCGGCAGTTTCATTTTGAATTTATATCCCAACCACTAAAGAGATAGCAGTCTTCTTATCTCTGAACTTAAACAGTGACACTAAGTACTAGCATAAGCGCATGTGACTAATGCTAGCGTTAAAATGTACCTGTTTTCTGAGGCGCTGCTAAAAAAACTATTATGAGTTTAACCTCCAACGGAAGTTATAGCAGCGCTGACCGACTTGCGCCAACAGCAATATGTTTTGTTTATGTGCGGTTTGTTTTTTCAGGCAGGAATATGTTAAAATGTAATTTAAAAAAGCTCAGGAACAACATACAGCGTGCGCATGCCTCCTTAGGATTGTAGCTTTTGGATGTAAAACACTAGTAAGTAGTAATACTAATTGTAATACTAATAATATAATACATACATCAGCATTATCAACATCAATCCCACTTGATATTAGGTGTCTAATGACTGTTAGGTGCAATGGTACTAATTGTGTTCATTTATTGCAAACACTTAATCGCATTGAGGTGTGATACGGTTAAAACTAAGACAGGTTTTGTTGTAGGGGAAGGTTTAAGAGGTTAGGTTTAGCAGTGTCATTTTAGACGTAATTAATGCAAATTCCACTGTGTTCTGGTTTTGCGTTTATTTTATTTATTTATTTTTTTGCTAAGGTGTGTTTATAGTGATGTGTTCCTAATGATAGATTTCCTAAAATGATCTCCTATTCTTAAAAAAATAAATGCCCCAAAATATAACCTTGCAGTATCGCAACATATCGTATCACAACTCCTGTAAAGTGATATGTATCATATCGCCAGATTCTTGCCGATACACAGCCCTAGTCTGGACAACTGCTTGCTGTATCTTATGTGTTTTATTTTAGGTTACAGAACTTAAATGAGTTTCAGAATTGGCTCCCTGTCTTAGCTATGCTGTTTCGCATGAGTTGCAACTGTTGGACATTTGTTTTAATGATTGTTCAATAGGTTAATTAGTGTGTATGTGAAAGCAAAAGCTTCTAATTTGTCTATGATTTGTGGTTTGACCTATGGTCTTGAGAATACCTGGTTTCTAGAACCAGGTAAAAGATTCTTATTATTTTTAAGCATAGCTAACTAACAAGCTCACTAACTAGCTAAATAAAAGCAAGATGCTCTTGTGACATGAACTATTTTTTACATATGTGCTATACGAAGAAAGATGTATTGCCTATGCTGTATTTATGCAACTGCTATATTACCATAAAAAAGATATTTAAATATAGTATAATATTAGATCAGTACTGCTTAATATTTGCTTTAGTGCCACCTTAACACATAATCATCAATTTTCGCAATCTTACCAATTCATAAACCAGAAAGAAAAAAGAAATCCATAGTATTGTGTGTATTTTTTTCCTACCCCCTCAGTCATCAGAGAAGGCGTTGTATTGTTGACTGCACTCTGCCAGGTCTCGGCATCAAAGTCGTAACCCTACTGTCGCATGAACCCTTTCACTTGTTTCACTAGTCTGCTGCAACTGTCTGTATTTCTCAGTGCTGAATCTTTGGCTGGCAGGATATGAAGAAAGGGCTGACAGGACACCTGGGGGCTCAGCTTTCGCAACACATTGGTTCATGGTTTATTTCTGCACCAAACTTCTCACTTGCACATAGCATGTTTGGGAGGGAGGTGAAAAGAAGGTGGTACCTTGCCATTCGCAGAGCCACAGAAGCTGCATCCCACTTCATGTTCAACACCCTGCTGCTTCCTGTTTCCGCTACTGTGTACAGACAGGTTTTGGTTAATTGCAGCCAACAGGATGAGAGAGGAAGTTGTGCAGAGTGTACACATTCCACATCAACATCATGTGATCTTTTAACTGTGGAATTAAATTGTGCTGAGTTTTTTAGTGTAAATTCCTTTATTTATCATTTAGTTCTTACTTTATGACTACAAAACTTACCTTGCTATTTATCGCCCTTATCCAGAGCGTTTACATTTATCCCACACTGTATAACTGAGCAGCTATTAAGATAAGGGCCTTGCTCAAGGGCCCAGGAGTGGCAGTTTGATGTGGTTTGGATTTGAACTTGCAACCTTTGGAATTGAAGTCCAATGCCTTAACTACTATTGTCCCACCTCCCCATTGCTCTCTGTAACATAATTAAGAGCTTTAGTACTTTAGTATTTTTAATACAGTCTAGTAGAGCATTTATGCTAAAACCAGCGACACTATCATCAACACAATCAGGCTTCTCATATCA
Organism: Silurus meridionalis; assembly: GCF_014805685.1. Classification (NCBI taxonomy): domain Eukaryota; kingdom Metazoa; phylum Chordata; class Actinopteri; order Siluriformes; family Siluridae; genus Silurus; species Silurus meridionalis. The sequence goes on along the minus strand of NC_060884.1, from coordinate 30,348,837 downwards.
TAGATCTCACCTAAGTGCTGGCTCCATCACTTCTGTGTTGAACTTTTCCATAATATGATGTTGATCATTGCTGGAAATTAGTATCTAAAGTGTATTTTTAAGTTTTTAGTTTCTAAAAGCAAACTCAGACCATTATCACTCAGTAGCTCCACTAGTACCTTCATGATGTCAGCATGGGGCAGAAAAAAAAACAACAGACAGCACAAGAATCACTTAAACATGCTTCTGAGCTACTAGTGAACAGTGTTTCTGTCCTTTTCACTTCACATCTGCCTGATCCATCGCAAAGCCCTACATCTGGATGAAATTCTCTTCAGTTGAGGACCACACTCTGGAGCTAAGGGATGAAGTTACTCAAGATCTCAAGAACTTTGAGAAAGGATTTGGACTGTAATTGATATCAACAGTCTACTACAATGTTTTTGCTGGTCGCATGTTTTGAATTAAAGTGCTGATCACTGCACAGCCCAACAATACTGGAACTGTAGTGAATGGACATTCAGCAAAGGGTTTTGCCTTGTCACAGTCGCCACTGGTCACTCACTGGATAAACATAACTATAAGAAAAGTATAGGCACTAAACATTTAAATTATTTTATACAACTTTTTAACTGCTTTATTTCTGTAAATCTACCTTAAGACAATTTCCATTGTGCTATACAAATTTAACACAATGCAAATATTTACATAAAAATTTTACAAAAACACATTCAGTGTGTTTTACTGCGAACTGTCTCACCTCACTGTTGCTTCCTGGAATTGAAAATTATGCTAATTATGAAATTTGCACCTCCTGGAATGATCAAATCTGAGCCTGACTGTAGTGTACAGCTGTAGGTCCAAAAATTAATTGGACATGAAAAAAAGAAAAAAAAAAACATTTAGAAGTGTAAGTAATTATGTTTTAAGGATCACTATGATGGATATCAGGGTGTTTGTATACCAATAGATACAATTTTGCTCTCCCTACAATTTCCTGGAAATGAAAACAATTATTATATACGTGGGCGCGTTTAATTCAAACTTTTAATGATATAGGTATAAAAATGGATGCTACCATGCTAACTATTACTGCTAGGCAGCGCACATGTCGAAGGTCAATCCAGAGCCCGGTACTCAAGGTAGCAGACAACAGTTTTGGTGTGTGCATGGAAAAACGTGGTGATTACGTGTTTTTGTGAACAAAGACATGAAGCCAGCGGATATCTACAGAAGATTTTAAGCACAGTACGGTGATGAGATGCTTAGCCGCAGTCAGACATTTTAATGGTGTAAATGCTTCAAAGATGGTCATACATCCATCAGTGACAATCCCAGTCGTAGTGGTTCCCTAATGACGAAGTGAAGAAGGCTGTCCTAGGATGGTTTTGGCGTACTTACAAATCTTTCTATGCCAAATCTTTCCAGCTGTTAGTTAAACACTGGAAAGAGTGTAGCAGGGGAGTATGTCGAAAAGAAATGGAGTTTCCACTCCTTGAAATAATTTTTGTTTATTTTATACTCTTAAAAGTCCCTGTTTTACTTCAACGCCCCTCATATATTCGTTCCAATAAGGATTTCTAAATCTCTGAAAAATTATATGATTATTTGTTTTGCTCATGTCGCCGACTGGGTAAACAAACATGCTTCAAATTTCCATTCACTGGTATTAGTAGATAGTAGTTTTGAACTTGAGCATCACTTCGTATTGTGCATTTGCAGATGTTGCTAGGAGATGCAAAAGACAGGGAGAAGAGTGTTATGATTGAATACTAAAGAGTATTTAATCTGAGCAAATAAACAGCTATGCCTTGACACAACAAAAGGGAAGGCTGGAGATGTTGTTACGTGAAGGCGCTTTTGAAACACAATGTAAAGTAGGAACTATTGCTAGAACAATTACCATATTGTTCCAAATATAAGACGAAAATTTTTATTAAAAAGCATCTCAATAAATGATGTCGTCTTATATTTGAGCTCGAGACTATTGTCAATAATACTGTACACCCGCAAAAATAAGTGGTGCCAAATACAAGTAAACAGGGTCCCCTGAACGCAACCTGATAAACTACAGTCGTTTACAGTGCCAGGACTGCAGAATGGCGAGTGACTGTCCAGAACATAGCGGGTAAAAAAAAAAGTCGGCCATGTAAACCAGCATCTGAGGCGAGCTTATGGTGCAAATTTCAAACTCATGCGGATAAATGCTTATTTATCTGTTAGAGTTATCGAACAACTGTCACGCAGCCAAGACATATGGCATGTCAGAATGTAATGTCAGGAGATGGCCAGCCCAAAAAGACAGTATTAGAAATACTAATACTGGTCGTCGATGAAAAGCTTACTTGCTCTGCGATTGGATAATCTCGTCAGGAATCCACCTGCCACGCCCCCTTAGGCTGCTATCATGCCTCCGCTTTCCCGGAAGCTCCCGGCTTCAGTTGTGCACACCTGGGGCTCATTATTTACTCATCCCCAGCTCTTACATAAACCCCTCATTCACCAGCACACCTGGTCCGTTATTGCTGGTTCATGTTCGTATATGTGTGTTGTAGCTGCGTATCCCTATGCGTTCTCTTCCTCTCGGACTCCGCACTCTCTCCACGGCTGTGGTTTCTTCCCAAAGCGCACCCCGGATTACCCCTATCCTGCCGTGCGCTCGACCCTGGACATTGGGTACCTCGCCCCTCCAGGGTGTACCACGGATATCACACTTGGGACTTATACGGGACTGCTTTGTGTGTGTGTGTTTGTGTGTGTTTTCTCTTTATTTATTAAATCCAAGCGAACTGTGCTCCGGCTTCCGCCTCCGCTTCGTTTGCCGCATGACAGATCCACTCCAAGGGCACGTTTTCTTTATAAAAAAAATAAATTGTCTTCAAAAAGCATTCTCCAAAAGATACTTTGAAAAGGGGGTTGTCTTGTAATCAGGGTTGTCTTATATTTGGAAGAATAAGGTCATTTGTTGATTTGATTAACAATTAATGAATTGGTCTGAGAACATATACATTCTAGACACAGGCTTGTAAAACAGATGCTTGAGAAGTGGATAAAGAAAAAGCATTATTATTAAAATAGTGACATTTTCTTTAAGAAGCTGTTTATTTACAATTTTTAGGAAGGTGTCTCCAATGCTTCAGATTTAATTAAACATTTTAAAACTGTTGAAATTGGGAAGGTCTTTGGAGCAAAAAGTCTTTGGAGCTTATGCTCTTTTATAAGGAAATGACTGTTTATTACGTAAGTCATAACAGAAACTACCACATTTTGTGGGCATTTCATTAAATTGAATATACAAGAAGAGACAAGTTTATCAAAAGAACATGTTTGATTCCTGAGAGATGCAGGAAGCGGATGCAGTTGCAGAGATCTTTTGATAAAGTTCAAAAATAAACACAAACCAACAAAGGTAAAACCTGAAATGAAGCTAAAATCACGAGCATGGACAGACAATCACCATAGGGAGACAAACAAGATCCCAGAGGTGCAAGGTATGATAGTCTAAATACATTGAGTCTATATTCCTACAGTAGATAGTGAGGAAAGCTAAAATCATCAGAGTCTATCAGAGTCATCCTCTCTATCAAGGACATATACCAGCATTGTGTCTGACCACACCCACCCACACACACTTATCATCCTCCTGCTGTCTGGATAAAGGTACAGAGGCATTCGGGCTCTCAAAATCCAGACTGTGAAGCAGTGTCTTCCCACAAGCCATCAGACTCCTTAACAAGATAAAAAATGTTAATTTATTTATTCATTTATTCATTTATTTATGCACAAATAATTGCTGTGTTCACAAACCATTTTACGTGTAGAGTATTTATTATATGGACAATTTATTGCACATTTAACCCTGCAGTTGGTGCTGCAATGTTAGTGTAATTCTTTTGTGTTGCTGCAGTAAAAGTTGTTTGCACACACTAGTGTTGTGCTTCTCCATAATTGAGGCCAATGCGATTCACATCTCGATGCATAGCCAACAATACGAAGATACATATGAAGCAGCTACCGATGTGAAGCAAAACGATTAACCCCAATACGATGCAGTGCGATCCGATTTCGATTCAATATGGTTTAGATACTTCACTTTTCTCTATTTAGTTCAGACAGACAGCAAGTCATCAATTTACTTAAGTGTTTTCTGACTTGGCCGTTTCATAAACAGGCCTTTGTAGTGCACAAACAGGCCTTGACTCCCGCGGCCCGGGTTCGATTCCCAGTCAGGGAACCGAACCCAGCCATTGTGTTTGCACAAGCCAGTGCACTCTTAGTGCCGGTCCCAAGCCCGGATAAATGTGGAGGGTTGCGTTAAGAAGGGCATCCAGTGTAAAAACATGTGCCAAATCAAACATGCAGAATACGGATGATCCGCTGTGGCGACCCCTAATAGAAGCTGAAAGAATAAATAATAAAAGTACAGATGCTCCACACTTTACCAACATTGATTTAACGAACTTTCATAGATACAAACAAACCTGTCCTTAAAATGAAATTTGTTCGGAGTTGAAAAAATTCAACTCCGAACAAACAAACAAAAAATTGAGGAGAGCCGCCGTGAGCTAGTCGTCGACCGTAACGAGTCTGCATGATGTGCACTGGACTTGAGCAAATTAATTTTATTAATATGAGCAAGTGAATTTTTTTAATACATTTTTAGTATTTTTTTTATTACTTAATATAAAATATTGTATACAGTATTTCAAATATTTTAATTTGTTGTAGTATATATTATTGTTTTTATATACTATTTATAGCTTTTACATCTTTAGGAGATATGTGTAGTCAATAACGACCAAAGTAACAAATTACGAACAAATTCATTGTACGAACGTTCGTAAGGTGGGGAGCATCTGTATAGCACATCTACTAATAATCATCATAATGTCTGCTGTTCAAAACACTGGACCAGGTATAAACAAACATACCTGCGGCATACACGGCCATTCCCCTCCCCCACTTGGGTCAGTCTGATCACCTCTCTTTGTTCATGCTACCCAAATACACTTTACTGATCAAATGGGTGAAACCAGCTGTGAGGACAGTAAAGGTATGGCCAGAGGGAGCCATTTCTTTTCTAGAGCAATAGTTTCAGGACACCGACTGGAACATGTTTGCCTCACAGGCCACACTGGACTCTCACACAGACATGGACATTTACACATCATCTGTTTTGTATTATATCAACACATACATTGACAATATCACTACCATCAAACACGTAAAATGCTTCCCTAATCAGAAGCTGTGGATGAACTCTGAAGTCCGTCTCCTGTTGAAAACAAGAGATGCTGCTTTTAAATCTGGCAGCACAGAACTACAACAGAGCCAGGGCCAACCTAAATAGAGGCATCAGGAGAGCCAAGCTCAGATTCAAACGTAACATAGAAGCGCACTTCCACAACTCTGACCCCAGACTCATGTGGAAAGGCATTCTGACATCACGATCCCAACCAACTAACAGTGCCTTCCAACCGGACGAACTCAATCACTTTTTTGCTCGTTTTGATCATGGCATAGGACATTTCACCTCAACCACGGACTCTTCTAATGCTTACAGCCCACTTTCACTCTCAACAACGGACGTCTATTTAACGTTTAGCATAGTGGATGCACGCTAGGCAGCTGGCCCAGATGGCATACCGGAACGTGTTCTCAGACCATGCGCTGGACAACTGACACAGGTTTTCACTGACATTTTCAACCTGTCACTAGCCCAAGCCACGGTTCCTACATGCTTGAAGATCACAACCATCATACCTGTGCCTAAGCACTCAGCTGCTGAATGCCTGAATGACTTTCGCCCAGTTGCACTCACCCTTATTGTTATGAAGTGCTTTGAAAAACTGGTCCTGAATCACCTAACTGCGGGCCTACCACCTACACTGGACCCACACCAGTTTGCCTATTGCCCGAACAGGTCGACAGAGTTTGCAGTTTCTTCAGCTCTTCATTCAGCCATTACCCACCTGGATAAAAGCAACACCTACATCAGAATGCTGTTTATTGACTTTAGTTCTGCATTCAATACAATCCTCCCCACTGTACTGATCACTAAGCTCAGTGACCTGGGTATCTGCACCTTCACTTGCAGATGGATTCTGGACTTTCTGACCAACAGACCTCAATCTGTAAGGTTGGGCAACCAAGTTTCCTCAAACCTCATTCTGAAAACTGGCATCCCACAGGGCTGTGTTCTGAGCCCATTAATCTACTCCCTGTTCACACACGATTGTGCTCCTCTGTATAACTCCAACATCTTCATCAAGTATGCAGATGACACAACCTGTGGTCGGCCAGATCAGCAACAACAACGAATCGGCCTACAGGGAAGAGATCCGAAGCCTGACAGCATGGTGTGCCACCAACAACCTGAACCTCAATGCCACAAAGACTAAAGAGCTCATTGTGGACTTTCGAAAATCCAACAGCAGGAGACATTTCAGAGTCCACATCAATGCAACTGATGTAGAGCCTCCAGCTTTAAGTTTCTGGGAGTTCACATCTCTGAGGATCTGTCCTGGCACTAGAACACTTCAGCTCTGGTTAGAAAGGCACAACATTACATCTCTGAGGATCTGTCCTGGCACCAGAACACTTCAGTTCTGGTTAGAAAGGCAGAAAAACGTCTGTACTTCTTGAGGGATTTTAAGGAGTTTCTACGGCTGCATTATCGAGAGCATCCTGACCAACTCCATCACTGTATGGTACGGAGGCTCCACTGTGTGTGAATTCCCTAAACCATACCATGCCTAATGCATACTTTATATATTGTCTTGTATGTAGGTCTGTTTTTTCTGTTACTTTTGTGTTTTCTTGTGTTATGTTGTTTTGTGCAGCACCTTGGCCCTGGAGGAACATTGATTCGATTCAACTGCATATGATTGAAATGACAATGAAGCCACTTGAACTGAAGTGTTACTGTAATTAACCATAAAAGTGAATCAATAAGCAGAAACAAACATGACTTAAAATGTTATTGTGAAATAATCATAATAAATGTCAAAGTTTTATTTTTTAAACCACAAATTATTGCGACAAATGATTTTAGAACATTGCTTCAATTATATTTTCGGATCAACTTCTTCCTAACTATCAAAAATCTAATAATATCCTCTTCCAGCTGGTTGTCTATTATTTTGTCAAACATTTTTTTTACTTTGCACAATGTCTAATCATTGTTTTCAATTGTTCTGGTAATTAGTCTCATTGTGTATCTAGTTTTCTTGTTATGCCTGTATATTCTCTGGAGTCTACAATTCTCTGAAAAAGCTCACAGTTGTCCCTGTTTCTACAGTGCCATGCTTCTTGTTTATTCTAAGATTCTTATGATACTCCTCAGGTTTTGACCTCTGTCTACCTGTTCCTGGATAATGATAATGGATATGCCTGTGTTGACCATGTCTGCCTTTGCCTTGACCCCTGCCATGGACTATTTCAATAATTTTATTGGCACAGCGTTAATAAATGAACTTTATATTTACATTCTCTCACCCTCTGGCTCCCATTCAATAAAAATCATTTGACTACTTGGTGTGGAATATAATACAACGGAACAAGCACAGACAATCACCAGCATCAGTTCATGGAATGTATAAGAAAGATATGCTGGTGGTTTAGAGTGCGACTGTACTATATAGACAAAGGTTTGTGGACACACTGGTAACATTTACTGCATTTGGCAGATTGGTAGATAGTTTGTCCACGATTGAGTATTTGAGTGATGTCCTTGCCCAAGGGCACATGAGCTCTTTGACCCTTCAAATTAATCCCAAAGGGTTGAGGTCAGAGCTCTATAGCAGGCCACTCAAGTCCTTCCACTCCAACACATGTATACCATTAGATTCAGGGAGCTGGATTTGTGGACAGGAGCATTGTCATAAAGCAGGTTTTGCTCTTTTAGTTCAAGTTATTAGAAAATCTCACACTTCTGAATCCAAAGACATGCGATAAAATCATCGGCTTCCTACTTTGGGGTACCAGTTTGCAGAAGAATTACATATGGCTGGAAATGCATTTCTCCATGTAATCTAAATACTTTATTAGTATACTTTATACTTATAAAGTATTTAGATTATATGGAAAAATGCATTTTCAGCCATATGTAATTCTTCCGCAAACTGGTACCCCAAAGTAGGAAGCAGATGATTTTATCGCATGTCTTTGATTGTGATTGTGATTGTGATTGTGTGAACTCACTCACATGGCCCAAAAGTCAATTATAACCTTTATGTTGTGTTATTATCATTATAACTCTGTCTATCTTTTGTAAAATTAAAAGGTATAATTAAACCTGTATGCAGTTTTTTGAAAACTGTTCAATTTAACTGGCAAATAACCAGATAAACCAAATATATAGTTATTTATTTGAGAAAAAAAAAATGATTGAATTAAATTAAGTTCTCTTTGAGGTAAAAAGTAGAAAAAAAGATAAATCTAAATGATAAATCTGTTACGCAGCCTGGATGTTCAGAGAATCAAATTTTACAATGATGACAAATTAATTTGAACAATTATTGAATTACAGTTTGTATATTATTATTTTATTATACTATTATATTATAATAATTACAATATATGTTTTAAATTATGTGTCTGTGATTAACAAATGATAAAAATGTCATCTATCTATCTATGTATCTATGTATCTATGTATCTATCTATGTATCTATCTATCTATCTATCTATCTATCTATCTATCTATCTATCTATCTATGTATCTATCTATCTATCTATCTATCTATCTATCTATCTATCTATCTATCGTAACAATGCTGTGATCTATATTTGCTGTGTTTGAAATTCCTGTATTAATGTTAAAGTATTTATTTAAATAGATAGATAGATAGATAGACAGATAGATAGATAGATAGATAGATAGATAGATAGATAGATAGATAGATAGATAGATAGATAGATAGATAGATAGATACATAGATACATAGATAGCATGCATGAGGAACTCTACTGATTCGCGGGCTATGAATCAAGTTAGTATGAAAAATAAAATGTCATCAGCATGCAGCAGTGGTAAACAAAATAGACAATTGTGGTTTTTACATGATCTGATTCTGATTCTGATTCTGATCTGAAAATATAGAAAAGTAGGCAACGGAGGAGGAGAATGTGGACCTATATATACACACTGCAATTCCTCTGCTATTTGCTTCCATGCAGTATGCTTCTTGACAGGGTCATGGAAACAGCTAGAGAACACATTGTACAACCAAGATGTCTGCTTAAAACTTCATAAGATTTTCTTTCTTATTGCATTTCCACATAATGTATTCCTTTTAGCTCTTTACACCTCCATGCTGTTCCAAAAATTTTGGCGCTGATCAATACTTCAATACTTCAAATGTAGCATTTATCAATACATTTAGTGTTGCATTTTTATGTCAATCAGTAGACTTTAAACTATGTAGATTTTTCATGTATATGTACTTTACTGAAGTGTTTGCATTTGGGGAGACTTTTACTTTAACTTCACTACCACAGACACATTATTTGCTTTTTATGAATGTTAATGGAGAAATATAGAGAAGGTCAGAAGGAGCTGCACTGTGTGTTTGTGGATTTAGAGAAAACGTACGACAGGGTGGAGAGAGAGAAGTTGTGGTAATGTATGAGGAAGTCAGGTGTGTCAGAGAAGTATGTGATTGAGGTGCAAGACATGTATGAGGACAGTGTGACAGCAGTAAAGTGTGCAGTAGGAACGACAGACTTGTTCAAAGTGGAGGTTAGACTGCATCAAGGATCGGCTCTGAGACCTTTCCTGTTTGCAGTGGTAATGGACAGTTTGACGGATGAGGTCAGACAGGAGTCTCCATGGACTATGATGTTTGCGGTTGATATTGTGATTCATGGTGAGAGTAGGGAGCAGGCGGAGAAGAGCCTGGAAAGGTGGAGGTACGCCCTGGATAGAAAGAGGAATGAAAGTCAGTAGGAGTAAGACAGAGTACCTGTGTGTGAATGAGAGGAAGGGCAGTGGAGTGGTGCGGTTGCAAGGAGAAGAGGTGGAGAAGGTGGAGGAGTTCAGGTACCTGGGGTCAACAGTGCAAAGTAATGGAGAGTGTGTTAGAGAATTGAAGAAAAGAGTGCAGGCAGGGTGGAGTGGGTGGAGAAAAGTAATAGCAGGAGTGATTTGTGATAGAAGAGTATCTGCAAGAGTGAAAGGTAAAGTTTATAGGACTGTGGTGAGACCTGTAATGTTTTATGGTTTGTATGGCATTGAGTAATAGACAGGATGTGGAGCTGAGGGTAGCAGAGCTGAAGATGTTGAGGTTTTCGTTGGGAGTGATGACGATGGACAGGATTAGAAATTAGTTTATTAGAAGGACAGTGCATGTAGGACGTTTTGAAGACAAGATGAGGGATGCGAGATGGGGATGGTTTGGACATGTGCAGTGGAGGGACATGGGGTATATCAGTAGGAGAATGCTGAGGATGGAGCCACCAGGAAGGAGGAAAAGAGGAAGACCAAGGAGGAGGTTTATGGATGTGGTGAGGGAAGACGTGCATGTAGTTGGGTTGGTAGGCAGATGTAGACGACAGGGGGGTATAGAGATGGATGATCCGAGGGGCAACCCCTAATTGGAGAAGCAGAAAGAAGAAGAAGAAAAAGACATTTCAAAGTCAAATATCTTACTTTATACTCAGCAAAAAAAATGTCTATTGTTTACTGTTTACTGTTCCACTGTATGCCATAAGCATTTTACTTGTATATACATTTATTTTTGTCTTACATACATATATCTTTATATATCTCTTATATATTTATATTCTTATATTTCATTTTATACTTTTTTATACTTTATTTATCTGCCTTCTTTTTCTTTTTCCCCATCCTATTCCCTCATGCCGGACCGTCGTAATAAACATTTCACTGCATGTGGTACCCTGTATGTATGTGTATGTGATGAATAAATTTGATTTGATTTGATTTGATTTGATTTGAACTACATTTTGAGAAATGAGTCAATAATTTGTATTTATTAGGATTAAAACAAATGTTAAAAAACCAGTAATGCACTGTTTTAAACTTGTTTTGATAGGCGCTTGGTGGTTTCTACTTAACACATACATACAGTTCAGCATCAATTCAACAGAAAGCAGAACATTCAGAGAGGAATAAGCTCCTGACTCAAATTTACCACAACACCTGTGGCCTTATTTACAGTTTTTTTTTTTAAATAGTTGAAAGGAAGATTTTGGGCTCATGATAATTTGAATATATATCAATCAGTGTTTGATTCATTAATATCATTCTAATAATAAATTGTTGTGCTATCCCTGGTGGTTAGCGGTCAGCGCTCTCACTGCCGCAGCCGGGGTTCGATCACCGGTCAGGGAACCAACCCCAGCCATTATGGTAGCACAATCCAGTGCACCCTTAGTGCCAGTCCCTAACCTGGATAAATGGGGAGGGTTGCGTTAGAAAGGGCATCCACTAAAAACATGTGCCAAATCAAACATGCGGATAACGAATACGGATGATCCGCTGTGGCGACCCCTAATGGGAGAAGCCAAAAGAAAGTTTAATAAATTATAGTGCCAAGAGTATCATCAAAATCTTTTCACTGGGTTGATTATGCAAAGAGTCTTGTGACAAAATGTTAATAGGAACAATATAGCCATAATAAATGATTTATGATCAAATCACTTTGGAAACTTTAATGCATTTGAAGGCAGATACTTTTGAAGTTTTTAATTAAGTGAATGTTTAAAGGGAGCACTTTTACTTTTACTGAAGTAATATTTTACCGAATGTATCCCTACTTTTATTCAAGTACATGATTTGTGTACTTTGTCCACCACTGTGTATGAATGCATAACATAACTTTACACAGAAATTTCGAATTACAGTTCAAGACTGTGAACTGTGTCATTCCCAACCTGTGTCTTTTTCACTAGACCTTTAATGCAAGAATGATTAAACCCGATCCTATAAAGGTAAGATATAGCCCATAGGTAATGAAATAGTAATATATGTGACTTTCACTGCCCAGTTGAACTCAGTTTATGTACCTCTTAAAACATGAGATAACACTGACACCCTTTTTAGCACCCTTTTTACTCATTTATGTGTGAATTTAAAAGAAAATGTAACCACTAGGCCTCCCTGGTTTCAGAATTGCCATCTTTCCCAAGCGAATAACAATACTTTTATTGTAATCAGCAGGCACCTTGGCAACAAGACCGGTACTCACGTAGCTTTACACTTAACTGTTTGCTTAATTTCACACTTTAGAAGAATGCACGTGCAAGACGGCAAGCCAAATGACAGTGTTGCTCAGAAGAAATGATATGATGCGATTAAAAGGATAAAAAGATGTTTTGGTGTATGGATTTAAGTGTTTCTTTTTTGTGTGAGACTGGCGTCATGCCTGCCAGATTTAGAAACCTTCATTTTACTGCTGTAGTCAAGCGTAGTGGCAAAACTATGTGTCCTTTAATAGTGAAATGAGGCATTAAACATATAATGGATAATGCATTTCATATAGAGGAAAGTCTTATAGGACACACTTAGATTGAAATGTCTGTGTTTTCTTCTCATGACTTTCAGTAATGTGGGTGGAATCAGTGGTGAGTGACTCCCTACCATATGACACTCTGTGGAAACTACTGACTGCCTCCCTATGGAAACTTGTCCTCCTGTCCTGGACAAAGTATATTAGTCCTGTACTTGTGTCAAAGTACAAATCCACTGCCTGTATATAACTCCAGTAAAAATAAAACTCCTTCTATTTACATTTCTACTTTTACAAAATTAGTTGCATTTAAAAGGACTTAAGCAAAAACAGTAAACGTACTGATCTATGAAAAGTAAAATTACATTTTTTTTAATTTTAGATGTTTTAAAAATGTATTAAATGCAGTTCCTTTCTCCTGCACATCAGACCTTTTTTTTAATGAGAGTGTTGTCTATTGCTACAGGCACAGTGAGAAAACTCTTCCTCCACACACATTTTTAGCAGTTTCGTGTTGTTACGTTTGAGGTCTCGGGACAGGTTTTCTTTTAACTCTGTTTATGTGTTCGCTTCAATATCGTGAAAAAAAAAATCATGTGTTTCAAACACTTTGGTGGAGGAAAAAGCAATATATTATGCATAATGAAGTAAAAAAATTCCCAAAATAAAAAATACTTTGATAATTCGTTTAAACTGCTGTAGTAAATTACTGTCTTGCTGACCATTGCTGAAATCTACTGACTGCTTCTCTGAAGTGCCAACAGACTACTTCCCTGTGAAAGATACTGACTATTTTTCAGTGAAACCTACAGGCTGTGTCTTCTGGAACCTTCTAACTGCCTCCCTATGGAACCTACCAAATGCTTTTCTTTGGAATATTCCAACTGCATCCCTGTGGAACCTTCAGATTGCTTCTCTTTGGAACCTACCAAATCCCTCCCCCTGGAATCTACAGTACAATACAGACAGCCTTGCTTTTGAACTTACAGATTAAATCCCTGTGTAACCTACAATTTGCTTTTCTTTGGAACCTACCAAATGTCAGTCTATGAATTTACAGCCTATATATCTGTGGAACCTACCAACTGTTTCTTTGTGAAGCAAAATGAATTTCACCCTGTGGAACCTACTGGCCTTTTCTTCTAGAATCTAGAAGATTCCTGCCTACCTTCTTTGCAATCTACCCAGTTCCTTCCCTGTGGAACCTACCAGCTGCATCAAATTGATTGTGCCTGTTATTGACCTCTATCTGCCTTCTTGTGGGTTATATTGACTGCCCTGTGTGAACCCCACAGAATGTCCTCAGAATGTCCACAGAATCTCCTGCCTGATTCTCTATGGGAAGCTGATAACAGCCGTCCTACAACATACTGCCTACCTCTATGTGGAACCTACCAACTGCCCCCCTTTGGAATCAACAAAATATATACGAAGGATACAGGAGACTGCACAAGGCACAAAGTGGACTCATGTTTCAGGACTGAACACAGCAGAAAAGCTGGCAAGTGAGCAGGCCTCTGGGCACCTCTGCATTTCTCTCAGCAAAAGATAAAGCCTAATCCAATTTTAACTTTGTCAGTTGACATTTGCATGATAAATGCTCTAAAACACAGCTTACCTATTCTTTGTTTATTTACATATTTCTAGCACAAGGCTGATTTTTCATGTTCGGAATTCATCTGCAGCTCAGCAAAGAATGGTTTTATGCCCCTAAATAATACTTTAGATTCATTTGGTGTATATGTATATGTGGCATTTGGGGTAAAATAAATTTGTCAGATATTGATGCAGCTTATTTCTAACAAACAGGCAATATTATGGAATCGGGTTTTTTTGGCCATTATTGCTATAACATTTACAGTAATTTGTAAAAACACACTTATCCTGAGCAACCAAGCCTTGTTCAATTACCTAGCAGTGCTAGCCTTAGGTCCAATGCTTTAACTATTGAGCTACCACCTCAATAGCATTACTAAAATGTGACACCTACAGAATAGGTTATCTAATCCGGATAAAAACGCTCCGCACCCTCACTTTAGTTTTCAGTCATTTCCCACTGAAATATCTGAAAACACTTACATCCCTGTATTGAGCATGCGCAAATCGTAAGACGCTTTGACCTGCGTCATTTCCGCCTGGCATTTATTTACTCAAATTGATCCACTTTAGAGAGCGTTTTCAAAAAGCCACATTTCTTTTACCTTTTCAATGTAGACAGAAGGCCAAAACAGCGAGAAAAATATTAGTACTGTGGACATGGCCATGGAAACCGTCTGAGCACGGATATCAGCGCATAACAAATCCACAAAGAGTTAATTAAATCTGTAAGTACTGGTGCCATACAGTATCACCAATTCATTGATGTAGATAGCATGTCGCATTAAAGTGGCTTTTAATATAACTGTAATCACACTATCAGCATGAATTAATTAACAATAGCTTGGAGACAGGCACCTGATATGAGGAGGTTATGGTTTGTTAGCTCAAGCTTTATCAGGATATCAGAGGCATAATTAATGCTAGAGTAATTCCTCCTGAGTGAAGATTAGAACTAATGAAGACATCCAGTCGCACGCCTTCAAATGAACCCGAACACTTTGGGAAATATTGCTCTCAGATTGTCACATTTAGGTCAAAACCCTAGCTCTTTCTCCTCCTATAGCGAGGATAAGGCGTGCGCGCCTTTAATTATTCTCTTATGAAATTAATTAACGGGATTACTCGAGGATTCCCAATAGGTGTCGATGAGTGAGTGGATGAGTGGATGAAAGAAGGCTTTGTCCTGTCACTCGCGTTTAGAACGCCTTGCACATCATCATGTGCAGTATATTTATAATTGAATACAGGGTTTTTTTGTGGTTTATTGAATTAGAATCGTGAAATAAGTCGAGGTTCGGCCTTCATTTACAGCCACGAGTTAAAAGATAAACAGCATAAAAAAGCCCGGAACGAGGCATATTCATAAAGCGGATAAAAATGCTAAGTAAAACATTTACAGTCAAGCTTGCATTTGATGAGTCTTTTAGCATAAGAAATAAAATGTATTACGGCCATTAGTCTTGGTGAGAGCCTCTTGGATAAAATGCTTCTTCAAAAAAAAAAAAGAAAGAAAGAATGAAAGAAATAACCCTGCGCACCCTGGTGATGTATGCTTGCTAATTTCGTTATATTGCTTCCTTTACTGGTGAATTGAAGGTAATATCTATAACGCTCTCTGGCATGCTGCAATTGTCTCACCACAACATCGATAAACTGTGTATAATGATGAAATTGTGTTCTTGCCCACACATAAAAAATGAGATCTGACTCATTCCCAATAAAATACCAGCAGAGAAACGCAAGCAAGCGCCTTAGAGTGAATACGTGCATGTGTGTGTGTGTGTGTGTGTGTGTGTGTGTGTGTGTGTGTTCTGAATTTGTGTTGCTGCTTTTGGAACACACAATCATTCTTTAATAAGGTGAAGCGATGCATGTAATGAAATGCATCATAGGAGAAGAGCAGAAAGAGCAACATTATTTGAAGGCTAATTGTAAGATCCTGCTTCATATCATGGCCACACACACGTTCAAAAAAGTCCAGACAGACTCTCATTGCATGTTTGTTTTTTTTTACTTTATCACACTATGAGTTTGAACATTATTTCTCAAATGAGAATCTATCATGATTCATTGATAGAATGATTGGCTGACGGCTTTAGGATCGATAAAAGCATGATTCATTCTGTTGTGCTCGGAGCTTTTTGCACTTGGGGCTCATTGTATGCTGTTTTAGATGGTTTTGCATGGACACCGTTAAAAAATATGCACTTTCTCACGATTGGTCAGTGCTTTAATGGATATTTTTTCCCTTCGTACTGCAAATAACTCATAAAATCTGTCTCATCATAGGACTCAATATGGACATTCTGATGATCATTTCAATACACTATAATGTTTGATTTACTCTTCAACATGTAGATACTGTAATGATTTATAATCTAGAGATTATAATCTAGGCTTCCCTTATGAGGCTGGTTCCTATCATGGTTTCTTTCTAACTCCATTATAATAAATAAGCATTAGGCAAGCAGAGGATACTTTTTTAAGGTAAAACTCCCTGAGAAACTTTGAGAGGAACCTGATTCAATCAAAACCCATGATTATCTAGGTGACACCAGATAGTTTGATTATAAGAGTTAAAGGTGCAATTGTGTAACTAGGACATTCATTACAGTTAACATGAAGTCTGTATTTTAAATGAATTTATCCACTGTTCAATGAGTGCAAAAGTGTGCATATTGTAGGCCTAACCCATCATATCAAATCTGCTTGTATCAAATGCAGTTCAAACACCAATCACCCAGGTTTCTAGGCAGTACAATCCACAGTAATCTCAATTATCTTTTGGCTAGTCATGTGGGGTCATTCTCATCAGCAGTGGGTGGCTTCCAAATGATGTGAACTCTAGCCAGAAGTAGCGTATCAGGATGGATTAGGCAGGTCTGGGCAGCAGAAGAGGTCAGAATCAGTGGTATCTCAGAAATAGAATCTGTAGCATAACTGACAGACAGACAGACAGACAGACAGGCAGATAGATAGATAGATAGATAGATAGATAGATAGATAGATAGATAGATAGATAGATAGATAGATAAATAGATAGATAGATAGAATAGCCTTTATTTGTCACATAAACATTACAAATACAACAGTGAAATTTGTTGTTCCATAACCCAGCTTGCTCGGAAGATGGGGTCAGAGTGCAGGCTCAGGCGTGATACGGCACCCTGGAGCACAGAGGGTTAAGGGCTTTGCTCAAGGGCCCAAGAGTGGCAGCTTTGGCTATACCGGGGCTTGAACCTCTGACCTTCCGATCATTAACCCAGCACCTTAACCACTGAGCTACCACTCCGCATATATATAGGGTATATACAGGGTTAATTTTAACGGCGCAAATTTTATTAACGTGCGAATAATACAGCACACATTTCTATCTGACTACAGGTAGTCGCCGACCTACGACCTATGCAACTTATGACCATTCAACTTTACGACCACAATCGCTAGCCATGGCGTACGTTATTTTTTTAGCAGCTTCCGGCATAATTTCACAATACTGTAGATATAGCCTACTCTACTTATGACCAAATCGTGTTACAACTGTCGTATGCCGTGGCTACGCCGCTAGCCGCGGGGTACGACAGTGCGTACCAGCTTCCGGCATCATTTCACAGTACTGTACATATAGGACTAACTGTATTTTTATTACAAATATAAATGTTAATATAAAAGAGGCGAAATTAAAACCTTCAACGCAACACAAATTTATTCATTATGTCCTTTCTTTATTCAGATATAAAGAAAAATAATAAACTTAATCAAAAGATAATCCCTAATCGATAAATATTTGTTTTACTGATGCACCAAGTCTCAAATCGAACACCAAAATCTGCCATTAAGCACACATCCTGCAATTAAAACCGTCCATTGGGAAACAAAGCAAAAGTTCCGTTTGGTGTCCTGATGATTTCCGTCATTTAAAACACCATCATTACTTCTAAACATTTACAAGCACATTTTGTTTTCATGCTCTATGTTGAGTATGGTTTCACAAATAATAAACATACATTTGCATATGCTATCCTAGCAATAATAATAACAACAACATGAGATTTAAAGTAAAGACTGGAGTCAGTCACACCAAGGGTTTTTATTGCAGCAGATGATGATATGGAAAGGTCATCCAGAAATACAAGGTAATCACAAGTCTTACTACCTGCTGGTTTATGTAATTAAACCAATGATTGCATGCTTTGTCCAGTGCACTCGTTCCCTGTATTCACAACTATAGCTGAATGTGCCCCTAAAGAATTAGCAAATAAAAAAGCAAACCTTTGTTATTTAACCCAAATAAAACTTTATTAAAGATCTGATAGAAGATTATCTGCAAGAGTGAAAGGAAAGTTTATAGCACTGTGGGTGAGACCTGAGATGTTGTATGGTTTAGAGACAGTGGAATGAGTAAAAGACAGGAAGTAGAGCTGGAGGTAGCAGAGCTCAATATGTTGAGGTTTTTGTTAGGAGTGACGACAATGGACAGGATTAGAAATAAGTTTATTAGAGGGACAGCGCATGTAGGACGTTTTGGTGACAAGGTGAGGGAGGTGTGATTGAGATGGTTTGGACATGTGCAGAGGAGGGACATGGGGTATATCGGTAGGAGAATGCTGAGGATGGAGCCACCAGGAAGGAGGAATGGTGGAGGTTTATGGATGTGGTGAGGGAAGACATGCGGGTAGTTGGTTTGAAAGAGGCAGATGTAGAGGACAGTGGGGTCCAATGATTCCCTGTGGTGACCCCTAATGGGAGCAATCGAAAGAAGAAAAGGAAAACTGTACTAAAGAATTAAAGAAAAAAATTATTTTGTTAACGAAAGAAGCACAGCTACACATACTGTACTCAAGAAATTGAACAAGCTGAATGTTTGCTACATTGAGTGTTTAAATACCCAAGTTGAAATTTTGGTGATTATTTTAGTTGGATCCGTCGTGAATAAACTCTACTTGCTGCTGTTGCAAAAAAAAAAAAATGAAATGCTAAAGAATTCTTCAAGAAAATGAAAAATATGTTGCAACAAAAGGGGAAAGTGTAAAAAAAGAAATAAAAAAACAGGATAACACAAATTATTCATGAAAATTGAAAAAAATATATTTAAAGCTTAAATGTAGACACTAGCTAGAAACTTTTGGCAAACATTTGAAAAAAGAAGGTTGTGAATTCCTACACCAGGATTGCCAAAAATAAGTAAATAAATAAATAAACAACACTGTTGTGTTTCAGCTAACCCAAGCTTTACTCGTACACCGTTTACTTTGTTTGTTTTTTTTTTCTTGTGGAAAATGCATGAGGGTGTTGCCCTATTAAATAGCACAGGTCCTACTGTCAAATTATGGAAATGACTTCTAGTTTGTACACATGCATTTTTGAGAAATTAGTAAATTAATATTTTTTTTACCTGCTATTATATATTACAAATTCTTAACCACTGCTTCTGTTGTGTTATGTTTAGTAAACAGGCTAACTCAATTAACCCCAATGCACAAAATGTTTAAATGGTTTTCAACAAAATTCAATCATTTGACAATTGCCACTGATGTTCTGCACAAATCTACAGTCTGGGCTAGAAACGAATCAGCTGTTTTGTGTAATTCTACTTACAGTATTTATGAATGCTATTCAAAAAGTTAAACTTACACAATATTTATTCCACACAGTCATTGCTCAGCATCAGATAGGAAAACTGTGCATTTTGGGCCTGGAAAACTCCCTCGGTCACTGAATATTGGCTCTTTTTCTTCTCTCACCTCCCACAGGGTCACCTGAGGCTTCCCTTTATCCCACCCATCCAGGTCTCTATTCCTGCCCTCTCTTTCCTTGTGATCACTGTTCGCTCCACCTTCTTTCAGGGTGTCTTTTCCCTCTGTTACAGGCTTTTACGACATACTGTATGTTAAATCTGCAAAGCCAAAAGCATTGTTGATGGCCCTTCTCCCTTCTTACATAAACTCTTCACCCTTCTGCCATCTGGCAAAAGATTCAGAACCATCCGGGGCCTTAGGTTCAGACTATGTAATTGTTTCTTCCCCAAGCCATCAGACTTTCCCCAATATGTAGAGTCTCACTGACATGAACACACACGCATACAGCTAACTCTAGCGCTATAGATTCTTTATAATTATTTTCCAGCTTCAAAAATTTCTCTTAAAAGGAAGAAATCCTGTCAATTCCGCATAACGAGGAGAGAATGAATGAAGGATGGAAGGAATGAAGACATTTGTTACAGTTTGCTGGAATAAGTAGAACATATCTTTGGAAAATAAAATATTCAATGTAAAACACACACACATGCACACTTACATACACATCTGTATTACCCAAACGGGGTCTAACAAATGTAAACTATTTAATTAAATTATTTCCATTTATTTAATTTGATTTAATCAATTCAATTTGTGGCAATTTAATTAATTACTCATTCAGTAGAATGCATAAGTGTATTTGATTTTTTTATAATATTATAACGTATTATTTTATATATTATTCAACCAAGCAGGTTTTTGTTTTTTGTTTTAAAAATGTAAACTCTTCAAATGTTGATCACAAATGTGCCATACACATTATGTACCGGTACATGACCCCATCATAACTTACAAATATCATAAGTCGAGACATGACCTAGCCTATTAAGGAATCTTTAATAATAGTGATCAGTATGGGGTAGAGTACTGTAATTTGTTTATTACTGAACACATTACAGTACATTATTTAGGAAAGCAGAGGAATTTACAGTACCATAAGTTTTTGAAGATACTGTATAAACTATACTGTATATGTATGTTGCAGCGGGGGGCATGGTCGAGCACTGGTTCACGAGTGGAAGACAAAGTTGGATGTGCTTTATTTCAGTGTCAGTCCACACCAATAAAAAGGGGAGAGACAAGATCTAAAATTGGGCTTGAAAGACCAAAAACACAGAAAAGAAATATGCGCTTCAACAACTGAATTCTGTCAACCGCTGGTGAGAGTAAGGATGCATCTCACAAGATGGTTGCTAGCTTCTGTTTGTTTATTAAGTTCATTAACTCTAGGTGTGTCTTATGGTAAGTGGTAATGTCAGAGGAAAAAAAAAAAGAAAATGAAGGCAGCTGTGTGTATGTGTATGTGTGTGTGTGTGGGGTTACACACAGTCTGTGTGTGGCTTGCCTGGGAGCGGAGCATGCTAAGATGGTTCTCGAGGGAGCCGACTGCACAGATTGCGCTCGCATGTCTATGCTCTGTGAGCCGGAGGTCAAGGAACTAATGTAGGTTGTGACCCATGACATAGCCAAACTAGATTTCGATTGGCCGTCCGATGAACAAAAATTAACCCTGTCCAGTAAGCTCCACGAGCCCTTTCTGTGACCTGCGTAACAGCCTCCACGTCGGGATCTGCCCTCTTTTCGGACTTTCAAACCAAGGTGTCCAGGTCCTGGGCTAAGCCATTTTAGGCCCTCCACTTTAGTTACAAGTTCACAGTATAGTTCAACGTAATGGGACTGAAAGAGTGTGGTTACGTGTCGGTGCCCCAGTTTGGAGAGACGCTGGCTAGCTATCTCTCCTGGAGTGTCCATCGTCCCTAATGATCCTGACACCGCCCACCCCCTTTAAAGTAAGTTGACACTGGTGGGTAAGGCAAACGCCTCAGAGGGGCATATTAGGTGGCCAGGAGGTCCAGGAGCTCTGTCATGAGATAGATCTGGCTCTTAGGGCCACTAAAGAGACCGTTGGCCAGTCTATGGCCACCCTGGTGTCCACTGAAAGGCACCTATGGCCCACCCTATTGGATCTTTCCAAAGGGATAGGGCCAGGCTGCTCGACGCCCCTCTGGTGCTGACTGGCCTGTTTGGCGTTACCGTAAATATGGTTGCTGAGAGTATTTTTACGAGGCAAAGAAGAAGTTGGCAGTATTAGGTAGTAAGAAGTAGTAAGAAGTCCTGAAGTCTGTGAAACTCACTGGGAAAGGGCACGGTGCACCTCATTATATGGTGCCCGCCCTGCCCCGGCACCCCCAGGGACCTGGTCCTTTAACCCTGCCATGGTCAGTGCTTCAGGGCATGGCCAGCTCCAGCGTGCACCCTCCTTGGTTTCTGCCCCATATTGTAGAGGACCTGGAGAATTTGCTGCCTCCCAGGGGGCCTCTAGAGCTGCATCAGGGCATAGCTCTAGCTCTAGCTCTTTGTGTGCCAAAGATCAGTCTCGAGAGACTAATATGCTCAAGAGACTATTTGGCAGCCTGGGAAGCTCTGCCAGATGTGTCTCGATGGGTCCTGCATACTGTAGACAGAGGCTATACGATTTAGTTCGGGTCTCTTCCACTCTGGTGGGACATAATCAGTCTCTGGTCATGTACCAAGAGGTAGACACTCTCCTAAAGAAGGAGGCCCTCAAGGTGGTCTCTTCATCAGACAGAGAGTCTAGGTTCTACAGTCGGTACTTCATAGTTCCCAAAAAGGATGGGGAGGTTGCGTCCGTTTTTAGATCTTCATCAGCTGAACCGCTCGCTATTGCGGCTCAGGTTCAAAATGCTGACCCTGAAGCAGGTCATGTCTTAAATTAGATCTGAGGACTGGTTTGTCACAATAGATCTGACAAATGCATATTTCCATGTATCCATCCTTCCTCCTCACACGAATTTCCCGAGGTTCGCTTTCGGGCCGAAGCTTGCCAATTTTGGATCCTTCCGTTTGGTCTTGCCCTTCTCAAACACCATCTCTCTGAGATTCCTCTCAAGAGAGATCTTCTCTCTCAGGCAGGGGACACAATAGTTCACCCCGGCCCAGAGATGTGTAGACTGTGGCTATGGCCCATTAGGGGGTACAGCTCTGAATTTTCAGTCTCTCCACTGAGGTGGCATTCTCCAATCCAGAGATCCCACAACAAGGAGGTCATATGCTGCTAGATGGTGCCTGTTAAGTGTATTGGATCCTGATAGTTGGATCTATTTAACTGTTGTTTTATTGCTGCAATTCCATCAAGAACAATTCACCTAAGGGTTGGCTTCGTACACTCTTAACAGCTACGTATCCACCATCCGCCTTGGTGGGGCAATAACTTGGTAGCTGTTGTGCTGGAGGCTCTATCTGAGCCCTCCTTTAAGCAAATGGCCGAGTCATCCTGGAGGTTCCTCACAGTCTAGACTGTGTTTCTTCTGGCCATTTCCTCTCTTAAAAGAGCAGGTGATCTGCAGGCCCTCTCTGTGCACTCCTCATTTCTGGAGTTGCACTCTGGCATGGCCAGTGCCTTCCTGTACCCAAAAACTAAGGCTATTGTCTTCTATTCTTTAACCCGGAGTGTAGCAGCTTTTAAGGCTTGGTCCTCTGGAGTTTCCATCAATGACATCTGCAATGCTGCAGGCTGGTCCACCCTGCTGACCTTTGTCAGGTTTTATAACCTTGACCTCAGTGCCACCCCTGGCCCCTTAAACCTATCTGTGCTTTTACACAATAGGCAGGGACTGGTCAGTCTGGCAGTATTGAATACTCATTTCCAAAGCGTTGTTGACGCAGCTCGAGTTCCTGAACGGGAACATCTCCAGAAGTCTCAAAGTTCCCTGAGGAAATTATATGCTGCATCTACAGGCCATGCTGCCAGTATCCCTGCAGCACTTCCTTCCCTTTTCAGAAGTTTTTTTTCAGAACTCTTTGCCGCGCTTTCCATTTTACTAATTACACACGAGATTCCTGGAGGAACATTGTTTCATTTCAGGATTACTGCACCAGTTCAGTATGGCCAAAATGGCAAATAAAGCCACTTGGCATGACATTAATCAACCTGACATTGGTGGTGTTGATATTTGTTTTACAAACGTGCAATAAAATCCACTTTAAGACATTTATAGCTGTGAATAAGAAGCTAAAATAAGAAATCCTACTTTGCATATTTTTTTCTTAAAAGATATGGATGTCAGTTGTACAAACCCATTTATAGCTGGGCCTAAGATTATTCTATATACCTGTCTATGCATTTTGCACAAACTGCCTGAAGGGTACAATGCTGTCTGACTCCCATAATTTTCATGGCTCTTTGTGTGCAGTGGCTAATCTAAGCCTTCAGCTGGATGCTTAGGTTGCCAAACCATGCTGAGATGCCATGGCACAGTAAATTCTCTACAACAGCATGAGAGGACAAAAGCAACTTTAAAAAGCTCTAAGCTTGCACAGCAAATGGAGTCACCGCTGGACTTTACTGCACACCCTACTACTCTCTATGTGAGATGCTTATTAATATGTACGCCATGGGATTATGTGAACCTGTAAAGAATGAGAAAGTGTTCTACCTGAAGCGGGCAAAAGTTTGCAGATTTCTTTCAAAGATCTGTCACCAAGAACTTTTCAAGCTTTAATAAAAGAATTGTTCTTTCATGTAATATTGAGCTATTTTTGTTGTCCATTTTAAATGTGAAGCTTGAATGTCTGCTGAATATAAATGATAATTTGACCAGGAAACTATCACTAGCCACTCATTTAAAACAGTGATTTGCAAATTCTAAAAAATAGATTTGGGTCTCACAAATTCCATTATTATTTAGCCAAAGAAAATGTCCCACTCCTCTTATTTAGAAAATGTTTAAACCTCGGCTCTTTAACTATAAATAAATGTGTAAGAAATAAAAAGAGAAGAAAAGAGAATGGCCTTTTACCTGAGATCTGTTCAGTGATGAGTTATGAAATGAATTATGTAAATTAATTAATGTGTTAAAATTTTGCTAATGATTTTTACATCAGAGGATAAAACAGACAATTAACACTATGTGATGATCAAAATAAAATCACTGCATACCTCTTTAAAATGTTCAGTAATGCAGTTTGTCCATAATCTGATTGAAACTACTGTGTATTTCTAATCGACATGCATGCAAATAAGGAACAAGTCATTTTTAGATCCATTATATTATATAGTACATAGTAATAAGTTATTTGACCACGACACACATAACAAGAACCATTTGACTTAAAACATAAGACCTAAAGAATTAAATCTTCTTTCTGCTGCTCCCATTAGGGGTCGCCACAGCAGATCATCCATCTCTATAACCCCCTGTCCTCTACATCTGCCTCTTTCAAACCAACTACCTGCATGTCTTCACTCACCACACCCATAAACCTCCTCCCTTGCCTTCCTCTTTTCCTCCTTCCTCTCAGCTCCATCCTCAGCATTTTCCTACCGATATACCCCATGTCCCACCTCTGCACATTCAGAGTATCTTAAGGTAATAAACTTGAATATATTTTAGAGTAGTCAATGTGCAGTTTTGTGGATTAATGTCAAAATAGCAGTCAACAAAAGTGAGTACACCCTGAGTGAAAACAGCTGTATGTCGCTTAACCATGCAAAGTCATATGTCCTATTCATCATGTTTTTGTCTGCTTGACATGACCATACAAATTTGTGTAACTTGTATTAGAGCAGTTAAAATTTGGTGCTTTAAGTGAAATTCTCATACTGACCACTAGATGTTCAACATGCCCCTCATGTCAAAGAAAACTCTTAAAAATTTAAATTGTTGCTCTGAAACTGAGTTACAGTACATTGGCCAGGGTCATGAAAGAGATTTTCCAAGATGAGTTCCACCTGGAACAAACCTCGCAAGGGTCTATTAAATAATTTGAGTCCTCGTGCTGTGCATCAGGTGCAGACACTGGCTTTAAAAAACAGTTGCATGAGTGCTGCAGCATTGCTTTTGAGGTTGCAAAAGCAGAAGGTTCACTTTCCAGTGCACAGACCATACTGCAGTTAATTGAGTGAAACATGGACTACAACATGTACTGTGACATTCTAAATTTCCAACTTAATAACGACCCCAAACACACTGCCAAGATGACAACTGCCTTTCTGAAGGTAAAGGTAATGGAGTGGTCAAGTATGTCTCTTAAACCCTATGAAGCACCTGTGGGTATCCTCAAGTGGAAGGTGGAGACACGCCATATGTCTAATATCCAGCAGCTCTGTGATGTCATTATGGAGGAGTGGAAGAGGATCCAAGCAACAACCTGTGCAGCTCTGGAAAATTTCATACCCAGTAGTATTAAGGCAGTGTTAGATATCAATGGTGCTCACACAAAATATTGACACTTTGGACACAGTTTTGACATTATTGCCAGTTATTTAGACAATAATGGCTGTGTGTTGAGTTATTTTCAAAGGACAGTAAATCTTTACTGCTTCACATTGACTGCTGTGCACACACACATATATATATATATATATATATATATATATATATATATATATATATATATATATATATATATATATATATATATTTATTTATTTATTTATTCATTTATTTATTTATTTATTACACTAAATTCAACATTTAGTCCCTAATTGTTAATCGCTAATCCTCCAGTCTTCTCCACTCTCTTAAATTTGCTTTGATTTGTGCTCATTCAGCCACAAGGTGTTAGAAAAGGCAGGTGCTAATGTAAGGTGAGATGACCTGGAGTGAAGTCAGCTTCACTCCAGAGTTCCAGCTTATCCCCAAGGTATTTAGACTACAAGATCTTCCATTCAAACCCATGTAAAGCACATCTTTACATACTTCGCTTTGTGCACAGGAGCAGTGTCATGCTGGAACAGGTTTGGGTCTTCTAGTTCAAGTGAAATGTAATCCTACAACATTGAAAGACATCTTATACAAATTTGTTCCTTCAAGTTTGTGGTAAGAACCATATAAACCTTTTGTCTATATAATGTATTATAATTCATATAATAGCAATCAGTCATTCACTGATTTCAGGTCTCTCTAAATAAATACCATTATATATATATATATATATATATATATATATATATATATATATATATATATATATATAATAGCATAATTTGCAGTGTATTTTGTGCTGCAATTTGTGTGTCAAACACTGCATCATGAAAAAAGAAATCAAAAAATCGAATTAGTAATTAATTAACTACATAGTGATTATTGATTCAGAGTAATAGTCTGTTTTAATTGCTAAAGATAAAGTCTGTGCTTTAGTGTCTGAGTGTGATAGAACTTGTGCCTGGCACACATTTAGACACACACACACACACACACACACACACACACACACACACACACACACACACACATGTAGACTGTAATCTGTGATTACCAGCCCAGTTTGAAGGGAAAATGTGCTGAGATGCAGCACATTCTCTAAATCCCAGAAGTGCTACCTTTCATTTCTCTCTCCTGTGCTAGCGATGCTGCAGCCGAGAGCAGCTGGCACACTTTTCGGCCTGAAAGTGCATGCACACACATCCTTAAGGGTTTCTCGAGGTGTGTGTGTGTGCGCAATGCTCAAGATCAGTCATGATCCTCTAACACTCAGGCCTAACAGGAGTCTTGCGGAGATAAGAAATGGGAGAAACAGCTACAGAGAAAAGTTCTGTTACTGTCAGGTTCAAATTTCTGAATACACTACCAATTTTTTTTATTTCATCACTTATTCCATCAGTTATTATATATGTTGAATTGGAGTCTTTTATTGAATATTCAGTACAGTATATTCTTGCTTTGCTATACACAGAAGAGTTTACTTCCATAGCTATTATCAAGAGTTGGGCACTAAGGGGTCACAATCACCTCAGCAAAAGCATCATGGTACTGTTCAATGACATCATAACAAAACAAAAGGGGAACTTGTATAGCTTTTCAAATCAAATGTATATCTGCACCTAATAATTGATTCTTAAGAAGCAGTGCTCAACAGGGTCTAATGTGAACTTCCAAACAAAAACAAAAACAGCCTGTCAGTATATAGAATAGTAGAAGCGTTTAATTCCACGGTGCATATGTAGCACGTGTAGCTCGGCTGATTTATGCTAGCACTGAAATAACCAGAAAGGAGCTCCTGCTACTCTTCTCCTTCCTCCGTCTTTGTCCGATCCCCCTCTATCCTTCCTTAATCCTTGTCTTCTAATGAAAAGCTCTCCTGCTGGGTGGAAGAGAGAGGGAGCGATACCGGCTTTGAGATAAATGAATGCAATGCCATAGTCGATTTGTCACAAATTGCCCTCTGTGTCTACTCAGTTTGCCTGTAAACGGCCGTCTTAATAAAACACTGATTAATCAAAGACTGATTAATCAAGCACAGATCACGGATCCATCCAGGAGATGTACAACAAGACCCCGATCATTCCTGGGATCCAGTTTTCCTCCCCTTGTAAATTCACTGCTTATCAATGCTTTGGCTCATTGCCATGTGCAATGTATTTAGGCCCTTGCTCTATTTTCTTGCTTTATACGTACTTTATATTTATATTTCCAGGTTAAACCTATTAGTGCACCTTGTTAGTGTTAATTCAGAATTCTTTAAAAATAACCTCTGTAATAGAAATACATTGTTGTATGGTCAAACGCACATGGAACCAAATGCACAGTTTAATCTTCATTCAAGCTTCTCCTGGAATCAGCAAAATCCATAGCAGGGGTCGAAACAAAGGCAGATAGGATTTATTTGGTCAACTCCATTTTCATAATCCATGAAAAGTTAAGCAGAGGTCAAATGCTAAGAAACTTGAAAGTAAAGATAGAAAACAAGATGCAAGGCCATAAAGCTCAGACCTGTAGAACTGATACATGCTCGCTAAACTCTGCAAACCAAACGAAAGGGTAGACACACGGGGAATTAAATTATATAAGAGCAGCAGAAAAACAATTAGAAATAAAGAAGTGTAGGTGGAAATTGTACTGGATCAGATGATGAATCAAAAGCTTTATCAGAAACTAAGATTGATGTTACATCTGAGTTTAAAGCTGGTGCAAGATAGGAGAGTATGGCTGATGCTCTATCAGGCACTGAGTCTAAAGATTAGGTTTGTGATGGGTTGGTAGATCTGGGACTGATGCTGGGTAGAGATGAAAGTAGAAGAATGGTTCTAGAGCAGGAACTGATGCTGCTACTAGAGCTTAGTAGAAACTAATGCTAATGCTAGATCAGACCAAGAGACTCATGCTAGAGAAAGAATTGTAGCTGGTACTAAATCAGACCATGAAACTGGTGCTAATGAAGGAGTTGAAGCTGGTGCAAGAGCAGGAACTGAAGCGGGTGATAGGTCAGACTGATACAGGTGCTAGCACAGGAACTGAAGCTGGTGTATGGCAGGAAATGAAGCTGACGGTATTCTTATTTTTATATTTTGTGTATTGTCATGCACTGTCCTGTGTTGTCTTGCACTGTCTTGTGTTGTCTTTTGCACTGTTTGCACCAGTTGCACACATGCACTTTATGTGGCGAGGATCTTAGTTCCTGGCCCTGTGTTCTTCTGTTCTGTGACTGTTGTTTTATGTTGTGTTATGTAGCACCTGGGTTCAGGAGGAACGTTGTTTCATTTCACTGTGTACTGCATCAGCTATATATGGTTGAAATGACAATAAAAGCTTCTTGACTCTTGACTCTTGATCTGACTGTAAAACTGGAGCCATAGCAGGTAATAGCTGGTTATAGAACAAGAACTGACACTTGTGCTAGATTAGACAGACTAGTGCTAGCGCAGGAACTAAATCTAGTGTTAGATCAGACTGAGACAGGTGCTAGCGCAGGAACTGAAGCTGGTGTAGAGCAGGAAATGAAGCTGATAGTAGATCAGACTGTGAGACTGGATCTAATTTAAAAAATAAAGCTGGTAATGGAGCAAGAAATGAAGCTAGTGTGGACATTTAGCATAGTAAATCAGGCTGTAAGACTGGAGAACTGAAGCTGGTTTTGGAGCAAGAACCTGAGCTTGTGCTGGGTCAGACTAAAACTAGTGCTAATAAAGAAACCAAATCTGGTGCTAGATCAAACTGAGACTGGTGCTAGGTAGGAACTGAAGCTGGTTTCAGAGCAAGAACCAGAGATAATGCTAGATCAGACTAAGATTAGTGGTAGAGCAGGAACTAAAGTTCATTTAGTTCAAGTTAGACACTAAATCTGACACTAGAACAAGCCAGATGAGAGATTGTGTCTGATACCAGATTATAGTATTAACGTGGCTCATTTCTAGGCACTAGAAATGTGTACAGCAGTAAAAGACCAAGGTGTGATTATTGACCCTAGTCTGTCCTCAGGTTTTCCTCCTCTTTAGCATCTCAGGGTTTATTTCTTTGCCACATTCACCACTGGCTTGCTCATCAGGGATAAACAATTATAAGGAACTAACTTATAGGCAATATTCTTTTATAACTTTTATAACTTACACATTCTTTTATCTAACCTTAATACTGCTTTATCTGTGTGAAGCTCATTTGAGACAATGTCCATTGAAAAAGCAATAACAAATAAAATTGAATTGAATTGAATTGAATTTAAATGGACTGGATTTGATGTACGATCAGCAACTAGGATGTCTCTACTGTTTCCAGTCTATAAGAGTATATTTTATTGGGCTTATATTATTGAAGAATGTCAGCCTCTTGTTGGAGAAATAGCATTTGACATAACCTTATGTGAAATGTCTTAGCTACACCTCTGGATCATTTATCTTGATAGAGATGAAAGGTCATGTCTCAAATAAGGCTTGAGCGCTTTAAAATCCAGCCTAAAATGCCAAGGTGTCTGTCATGATGATATAAATCACATCATTTATGCTCTGTGCAGGAGTAATTTTGCTTGTTAGCTCTTTGTGCAGTGCATCAGTCAAGGTTAGCTGGAGTTTAGCCCACATCAGCTAGGTTCGAATTCATTCAATTGATTTTGGCATTAATGCTTCAAAATCTGGAGTTCGTTTGATTTTCTTTTAGTTGGGAATTTAGAAACACAGGCAAATTAAAGATTTGCTATTAAAATGTTTACGCTTATGGATTAAAGTTAAAGAGCTTATGCATCACATTGCTGAAATGTTTCTTAAAAGGAGGAGGCTGGACAATCTTAAGCATTAAAATGAACAAGAATACCCTTTAAAACAGTAACACAATATTAGACGCTGTAAAGCACGCTAACGCCCTTTTTAAACTCATAATGAGTGTGTTAATTAGTGGATGAGCCGTGTTAGATCGGAAAAAAATAACAGAACTAAGGGAGGAGAACTGGGAACTGCAACATCATCTGTGCTGGACTGAGTGATTCATCCACAGACTTGGCGTTATGATAATTATTCACAGCGGACTTTATTATCAAAGTGAGCTCACCTAAGCGCTGAACAGCAGGGCAGTTCAAGTCGGCTCTTTTTGAAGTCTTCACGCTGAGTGAAAAAATGCACAAGTTTTAAAAGGAGACTAAGATAAAGTAATACTGTGGTCATGTTTTGAGTGGAAGAGCTTGTAAGGAAGATTGTTGGATGCTCTTTGTGAATGTACATAATGTTGGAAAGGACAGTACACAGGTATTCTCTGAGTTACGATGACAATGCATTACAGTGGCCCCATCATAACTAGCCGACTCAGGAATCTTAAAGAATGGTGATCAGTAAGGGGGAAGTATAACACTGAGACAAATAAACTCTATTGACCACTGGTGAAAGTAACACATCTCACAAGGGGGGAGATGCATACATTCTTCCAGCATATCGTATGAAAATGAAAGTGTAAATATAAAAAAAAAATTGTATTGCTATCATTGTAAGATCAGTGAACCATTAGGGTTGCACAAGCCAGTGCACTCTTGGTGACGGTGCTAAATGGGGAGGGTTGCGTTAGGAAGGGCATCCAGCGTACAACATGAGCCAAATCGAACATGCGGATCACAAATACAGAGGATCCGCTGTGGCGATCCCTAATGGGAGAAGCCGAAAGAAAGTTTTGCTATCATTGTAAGATCAAAAAATCTTAAGTTCTAAGTTTTTGATCATTGGAATAGCTTTAAAATACACACAAATCCTTTATGACATAAAAATGGCATTCAAATGTATTAGGTCTTTACAATGGTACATGTCTAGGGGTGGAATACATTGTGAGTTTTGTCTTTGACAATATGTAATTGTGAATGACTAAAGAATTCTAAAGTGGCAGGTCTTGTGGATGTTTTGGGTATAAATTGTTTAATACCATCCAAAAGGGATAGAAGGAAGGACAACCATTAAAACAGTGTCAGGATCAAGAGCCCCAAAGACTCATTGATGCATTGGGAAGTAAAGACTGTCCCGTTTGGTCAAGGCTGTGTAGCTTTAGACCTGATCCTTGTACACTACTAAAAGCACCTACCTAAAAACTGTTGCAGACCAAGTTTTCTCTAAAGGTCAATAGTTTATAGTAACTGGAGTAAAATTTTTGACCTAAATCACGCATCCTGGATTGAGGAATGGTTTGAGGAGCATGTCGGTGTTCAAGTCATTGATTTAGCTCCCAACATTCCCTAAACCTCATTTCAATTAATTTTCTAAAGGATGTTCGGGACAATCAATTGAGGTTCCTCTTGAGGCTTCCCTAACAACTGACATGACTTAAAAGATCTGCTGCTAACATCTTGGTGCCAGATATCCCAGCACACCTTCAGAGGTCTTGTGGAGTCCATGCTTTTATATAGCCGAGCTATTTTGAGGCACTTCTACGATATCAGGAATATATATACAGTACAGACCAAAAGTTTATATATATTATATATACAGTACAGACCAAAAGTTTGGACACACCTGCTCATTCAAAGAGTTTTCTTTATTTCCATGACTATGAGTCACTCTGAAGGCATCAAAACTATGAATTAACACGTGGAATTATATACATAACAAAAAAGTGAACTGAAAATATGTCATATTGTAGGTTCTTCAAAGTAGGCATCAAGAGAATGCCAAGAGTGTGCAAAGCAGTAATCTAAGCAAAAGGTGGCTACTTTGAAGAACCTACAATATGACATTTTCAGTTGTTTCACACTTTTTTGTTATGTATATAATTCCACATGTGTTAATTCATAGTTTTGATGCCTTCATTGTGACTCTACAATTTTCATAGTCATGAAAATAAAGAAAACTCTTTGAATGAGAAGGTGTGTCCAAACTTTTGGTCTGTACTATATATATACAGACCAAAATATATATATATATCACAACAGACATTGTCTCAAAGCAGCTTTACAGAATTTAAGAGTTAAGGTGAATGGTGTGTATTTATCCCTGATGAGCAGCCATGACGACTGTGGCAAGAAAAAAAATCCCTTAGATGTTATGAGGAAGAAACCATGAGAAGAACCAGACTCAAAAAGGGGAACCCATCCTCATCTGGGTGACATCAAGAATGTGATTATTGTCTTTAAAACAATACATAACTACAGAACTAACATGAGCACTGCAATGTGAGATTATGAGTAATGTCCTTTCTACAGTCTTCTACAGTCATTTGAGATTATGGAACCAGTAGCTACTGAGCAACTCATAAAATAGCTCAGCATTTGAGATCATCACAGATCCAACACCAGCTTCTCCATGCCAGAGCCTTTAAACACTCAATGAAGTCCAATGTCCAAACTCCACATACATCTCTAGATGGTTCGGGATTTTTGTGGAGTCGGCATCTACTTCTTTAAAGGTCCAAAATCTTCATGAGGTGGGACACGACTGGAGCTGGTACAACCTCAGAATGCCTTGGGATGGGTAGAGAAAGAAATAGTAAATAATAGAAATTATTTGAGGAACATGACTGAGTTTATTACAGTGATTTATCCCCCAACATTCCCCAGTCTTAATTCAATTAAGCTGCTATAAGATGTGGAGGTCAATCAAGCTAATGCTAGATCAGACTGAGACTAGTGCTAGTAAAGGAACCAAATCTGGTGCTAGATTAGACCGAGACTGGTGCTAGTGCAGGAACTGAAGCTTGAGCTACAGTAGAGCAAGAATTAAAGTTTGTGCTAGGTTAAAAATTGGGTCTAATACTTGATTAGTCTCTAGAATTGACACTAGACCAGGCTCAGGAAACTGGTGCCAGATGTGAGATTTGTCTGATACTAGATAATAATATTAACTTGCCTCCAGATCCTGGACTTTGACGTACGATCAGCAACTAGAGATATTTCACACATATATGTGTGATGCAATCAAGAGTAAGAAACAAATGTGTAACATGCAAAGGCAAAATCAGCAATGCAGTTACAATACAGGTTTTCATGAATGTACATTAAATCAAAGAGTAACAGAAAAACAGCATCAGCCAAGTCACAGAGTGGATGAAACACACATACACACCGATCTGTTTACATCGGTCATGAACTCATTATCCATATACATGCCTTACTTTCATACAAAAGACGCGTTTTCTATGCGCAGCTTATAAGCTAAAGGATACACATAGAAACTAATGATTCCGTCTATGTTCGAAACTAGAGCTTTTGCATGTTTTCTTTCACCTCACCTTGATGTAGCCTTGATACAAACACCAGCCACAACTGATTTAAATTTATTCGAATGTAACTGCATGAATTATATTCAGCAGCATCTTTAGAAATAAATAAATAAAAAATGCACTCTTTATACTGTAATGCAGCTTTGGTCCAATTACTTCAGAGTGTAAAATGATTAAGAGCTGTGGAAGTCATATTTGTCTATCTAATTTATACTTCAATCACGTGTGTATTATACGCTAAGGCCAGATTGGTGTGATGAAAGACAAAATGTGAACTTGATTTATTGATTTTAAATAACAGCAGTGTATATGATCTAATAAACCGCATGCACATTTTGCTTTGTAGAGGATTTTTCAAAGAATTATTGTGCAAATATTTGGTTTGATAACTTTTCTGTTGAATGAAACTGAAACGATAATATATGCATATGATGATTAAACATTATATAAATAACATTAAATAAAATTACGAAATTCTAGTACTAAAGTGCTAATTAGAAAATCGTGCAGAGGTGGTTGGATGCTCTTGGTTTAAAAAAATATATATATAATTGAAAAAAAAAAAAACTTAATAATTAAGATACTGTGACAAACAACAAGTTTTAATTGATTTTTTTTTTTTTATTTGATTCAATTAATACTAATTAAAGAAAGAAATGATAATCAATCTAATATAAATTATTTTTTCTCATTAAAAGCAGAAGTATATTAATTCAATTATTTTTTTAGTTTCATTTAAAACTTTGATTGTATTAGTACACGTGTCACACAATTACAGGATTATTATCCGGTAATTAGATTATTATATTTTTAATTGTTATCTTCAATGCTGTATATGAATGCTTGCCCTTCATTATTATTAATTTGTCCACGCACCTGGCTACGTGCTGCAGGTGCAAAACTGAATTTGCATTTTGCACCTTTAGGGAGAAAACACATCAAATTGCATCTTCATTTAGACAAATATGGGGGAAAAAAAGCTAAATCAGCTTGCATGTTTATTTATTTATTTATTTATTTATTTATTTATTTATTTATTTGTTGGCTGGTTGGTTGGGTAGCTGGTTGGATGGCTTGTTGGTTGGGTGGCTGGTTGGTTGGCTGGGTGGGGGCCTGGTTGGTTGGCTGGTTGATTGGCTGGTTGGATGGCTGGTTGGGGGTTGGTTGGATGGCTGGTTGGGGGGTTGGTTGGATGGCTGGTTGGTTGTAGGTTGGCTCACTGGTTGGATGGTTGGGTGGCTGGTTGCCTGTCTGGTGTAAAATAAATAGTACAGATTAGAACTATAAATAGTACAATTCAGAACTTATACAAGTTGTGCAAACAGCTGCTAAACACCAGGTTTTAAAAAAGCAGGAATCACTGATGTAACACACACACACACACACACACACACACACACACACACACACACACACACACACACACACTGTAATACATTCATACAGTAGGCACAAAGGACTCACAAAGGACTTCTAAATGGTTTAGTCCATGCTGTGTATATTAGTAATGCAGGTCAGCCCAGGTGTCGCTACAGTTCTTCCTCCTACCCACTGGTTGTATTTTAAGAGCAGTAATTATCTCAAATTAATCCTCCCGCTTAAATCGAAGGCCACATACTGGCCTCTGATCCGGAATGGCTCTGTCCCAGTCTCTCTTTCTCTCCTGGAGGGAGAAATTAGTCTGACCTTGATCTATTTTCTCACACGAGTCTCAGTGTTTCAGCCCATCTGTGTTCTCTGAGGAGTTGAGAAGCTTTCTCTCTCTCTCTCTCTCTCTCTCTCTCTCTCTCTCTCTCTCTCTCTCTCTCTCATCACTCTCATTTTCTCACTTCACTCACTTATCTCACCTTTCTCATCTGTTTCTCTTTGGGGGGTTTTTCCCTCCCCATGTCTTTCTGCCTCTCTATATACATTAAAATGACTCATTCATGGGACTCATTCTCCCACCTTCACGAAACACTCATCGCTTCATATTCGCTGTTGCTGCATTTTGTATTTTTTTTTTTCCATTTCCCCCCACTCACATATTGTATTCTATAATTTCTTTCTGATGATAAGGCAGCAAGCAAAGCAACAACCAAGCATCACACACATATCTATTTTTTGATGCGTTGTATGTGATGCAATATATAAACAAATAAAACAAAAAAAATTGGTATTTGCCAAGGTATTTTTTATTAGACTTTTCTGGTGACAGAAAATATCAGGGAACACACACTAATAAACACAACTGTGTGTGAGTTCTCTGCTTTTATTCTCATCTTCATGGGTTTGCTCGGGTTTTGCTGTCAGTTTCCAATAATAGTTTTTGCTTATATAGGGCATTTCCAAATTGCTTCATAAAGTAAGTCATCAAATGACTTGAAAAAACACTCTAAGGACAAAAGTATTGGGACGCCTGGTACATCCCCTAACACCTAGGAGACCCAAACATGTTCCAGCATGTCAGTGCCCTGGTGCTCAAAGCAAACTACATGAACATACAGTTTACATGAGTTGAAGTAGAAGATCTTGAGGTGGCTCACTGTAGAGATCGAACCTCAATCCTATTGAACACCTCTGGGATTATTTGAAACATTGACTGCAACCCAGTCCTAAACAAGCACACTCTAAAATGTAGTGGAAGAGTGGAGGTTATTATACGAGTAAATGGGGACTAAATGTGGAACAAGTTGTTTACAAACACATAAAGCTTATGCTTAGGTGTCTACAAACTTTCATTAATCATGATTGCCATGAGTAAACTTAATCACACATTTTTCTATTTTCTGAATGTACCTTAATTTTTTTAAGTTTTTAATACTCTTATCAACATGAGTGTGGACAAATATGGATGCTTTATGCAAATGTATGTTTATTATTAGTGAAACCAAACTCAAAAATACTTAATAGAGCAATAGGGTGAAATATGTTTGTAAATGTTTTAAAATAATTATTGTGATTTAAATTACATCATTCATCAGGACACCAAACAGAACTTTGGCTGTTTCCACACGGACGGTTTTAATTGCCGGATGTTTGCATCATAGTGGATTTCGTTCTTGATTTAAGACTTGGTGCATCAGTAACAAATTTTTATTGAGTTTTTTTTATAATTGAGTAAAGAAAGGACATTGTGAATACATGTGTGTTGTGTTCAAGGTTTTATTTTTGCCCCTTTTCCATTTATTTATTTCGATTTTTAATTTAAAATGGTCATACAGAAATGCATTAGCGTTTTGCACCTGCAGCTGATAAGACTATTCAGTGAGTTCTGTTTCAGTCCGGCGACACCAATAAAGAGGAGAAAGACGCCAACCTCCAGGAGAGCGCCACCAAGCAGAGTTGAGCGGAAGGGTCAACGAACGGTGACTGAGTGCAGACGGGCACCGGAGAAAGATGTGCCGGTTGGCGAGTGCACTCGAATAGACGCTAAAAAAAGGCGTGCTGGTCCACGAGAAAACTTGGGCAGGTGCTAGAAATGGAAAACGTGCCGTGAGTGAGACCGACGTGAGACCGACGTGAGACCGACGGACGCTGGAGAAAGGCATCCTGAAACGCGAGACTGTGGGTGCCTGTCTCTCTTCTTTCAGCGCTGATCCAGTAAATGTTACTATATGTTTATACTGTATATATTTTTCTTTTTTTTTTTTTACATGTGGACATTGGTTTCTGGCCCAAACTGTTACCACAAAGGTGGAGGCACACAATTGTACATGATGTCTTTGGATTTGGTTGCATTAAATTTTAAAAGGAGACCCAGCATAATGATACCTCTTTGCACAAAGCCAGCTCTATGAAGATGTTTTACATGGGCTGAAATAGAAGATCTTGAATGGCCCGCTAAAGAGCTCTACTATCGAATGCTTTTGAACATTTTTATTGAAACGCTGACTGCACCAAAAGTCTCCTCAGGCTACACCAGTTCCAGACTTTACCAACACCCTCGCGGTGGAATGAACACAAATCTCCACAACCAAAATCTACCGGTTGTCCATGTATTGTATATACACCAAACCCAGACCTCCACAAGTGACCCAAACCTTAGCATTGTTATTCCAAATGAAATAAAATGTGCAGTTCCTTTCAAATAACACCATTTGTAAAAAAAATATAAAAAATCTCAAACAGTTTATATGGCCAAGACAAAATCATGGTGACATAGAAATATGTTGGCCTTCCAGAGAGAAGAGCACATCCTCAAAAACACACTCTCAAAGCCAAAGACTTTGCCTTGCTTTGATCCAAAAGGGAAACAAAACAATTAAATGTATGTACAGTAAACCCATATGGATTAGAGCATATCTCTTATAGAGATGGCTTGTTATAAGTCTTGTTATAAGTTATGTGTATATATAAGTTATATAAGTTATAAGATTTGTTATAAGTCTTCTGGAAAAATGTCAGGAAATGCCATCTGGACAAAAATAAGTAACAAAAACATCTGGATGGATGACAGTATATTGTGATGTGGCCCAAAACAAACAAAAAATGACTGCTACCATTCTAAATGTGTGCCTATAATGTTTTATTTCAAAAGGGAATAAATCATGGAGAGGTTCATTCAGGGAGGGTAAACACATTTCTAGGCCTAATGTAGCTATTTAGGCAAGTTACTATAGCTAAAGAGGCTTAATACACCTACACATATTAATAAATACTTTTATATAAAGTGACGTGAAAATAAGCAGGTTTTTTTTGCAACGATATTGAAGATCTTTTAATTTGTCACAAACATAGTTATATGCAGGATACAACTTTAGCATAATAAAAAAACGATCGGCTGCTCAGAAATCGTGCACTAAGTAAGGTGTATAAATATAAAATATAAAAGAATAAGGGAAGAAAAGATAAGAAAAAAGTAGCGAGAAGAAAAAAGACAAAAAGAGAAAATTAATTATTTAATGATATATATATATAAAAAAAAGATCTCTGGGTTATGTATGTAACCCAAGTTCCCTGAGGGTCGAAACGCTTTGGGAACGCACCTGAGTGTTCACGCTCTGAAATAATGTGTGTAATCAGTCAAAAATTGGACGATTGCCATCACCGGCGGGGTGACATCATGACCAGGAAGTATAAAACGCACATAGAGTGAAACAGCTTCAGCTTCTGTAAAGGAGAAAGAACCGCTGCAGGGACAATGTCAAGGGGCAATGTGGCTTAGTGACACAGCATCTCGTTCTCTCAGGGATCTAGGGTTACATACGTAACCTAGAGACATTCCCTTTTAGGAGCTCGAGCTGCGTTGAAATGCTTTGGGAACGAGTGTTCAATCCAGACTGACCAGTCCCTGCCTAGTGTGTATGATCAAACACAGCTAGAGGAGGACAAAGATGCCAGGAGTGGCACTGCGGTCCAGGTTATAAAACCGCACAAAGGTCAGCAGGGTGGTCCAACCCGCAGCGTTGCAAATGTCTTAAAGGAGTACTTCAGAGGACTAAGTTTTGAGGCAGCCACATTCCGGGTGGAGTAAGCTCTGACCCCGAAAAGAGCAGGGAGACCAGAGGACCCGTACTGTAGACATAAGATTATCTGTGCACTGTGCACTGGACACAGTCAAGTCAGCATCTCTAGGCAGTTGATGTGCCAAAGTAGATGGGACCCTTCGCATAGACCTTGGGCGGAGCGACCACTCATGATCAATCTCCACCCCTTGAGGGACACAGCCTTCATTAGCATTATGTGACAACCAGGGATTCTCAGCACTGGGCCTAGAGATAGGAAGCCGGGATCTCTCCAAACATCAAAGGCACATAGGCATCGCCTCGTGACCTTGATAGTGCAGAGGGGATTGCTCTTCCGTGAGAACCTACAGGTCCTGAGCCACCACTGAAGAGGTGGAGAAAGCACACTCTTGCCGGTGTTCAGCCAAAACCCCAACATCTTCATGTGGCCGAAAACAACATCTTAATGCAGGACTGCCAACCACTCTGATTGAGCTAAATCAACCAATTATTGATGTAGTTGAGGATGCGGATAATGCAGTTGCAATCTTTGTACACCAGAGGCTGCAGTCTGTGCAACCCACAGATTTGTAATTATTGATCATGTGATCCTGAAGCATTACAGGGAATTACTGCACTTTTAACGTGACCAATAGTTGAATAATGCAGCATCACAATGACCAACATGCAGCAAGTTAAAAAAGCTGATTAATAGCCATCACTGAAGTCGGGCATTTTAGCCGACTTTGGAGCTCTTTTCACAGTTAAAATGATGCCTTAGACACTGCTATGGATCTCAAATATGAAGTGATTAAGTGATTTCAATCACTAATATATTGTATACCGAGATATAAACATAATAAACCTATGTTTATAGAAATCTTTTTTTATATTTTTTATGTATATTTTTTATACAGACAAAAATGTACATTGCTTTGCAATTTTTTGTCACTTGAACTTGAATAATGATTGTAACATTCATAAATAATAAATAATTGAATAAATATTTTTCTTTTTATAATTTTTATACCATGTCATGATATGGGTATGGGACCAGGATGGTTTCCCCATAAAAAGATTTTATAACACGCACACACGCACGCACACACACACACACACACACACACACACACACACACACACACACACACACACACACACACACTTTAACCTAATCCAGCTGTTCTCAGTGGTCCTATATTGAAGAAGATGTTGGAGAAGCTGGGTGGCTGTGAATCGTTTAATCACGCTTCTCCCAAACTTTCCAATTAATGAGCGACCGATCTGTCGCCATCCATCATAATCACTTTAATAGCGTCTCCTGTTGACCCCATCATCTGGATTACCTGCTGCAGCCCTTTCTGCATTTCTCAGCCCATTAATTTAACAAATTCTAATTGTGTACGTTTTTGACAGTTTTAATTTCCCCCGTGAAATTCAGCTCAGCCTGGTTGATGGTAAGGTGTGTCCCTGTCGCTTTTCTTTCTTCCTCTCTCTTTTTTTTTTTTGTGCTTTTTTTATAAGCAGCTGTCAGGCTCATTCTGATGTGAGTCATTGTAGTTTAAATAAACAAAGGAGTTTGGGTTAATTCAGTTGCAGTCCTGCATCTCATCTGGATTCATTTGCATGTGAGTTTGTTTGTGTGTGCACGTGTGTGTGTGTGTGTGTGTGTGTGTGTGTGTGTGTGTGTGTGTGTGTGTGTGTGTGTGTAGGTAAATTGCTTGGGTTTTTTGTATTTTTTTAGGAAGACCCCTCACTTACCAGATCAGTCTAGGAAATGAAACATGAATAGAGGCAAAGGAAAAGTGACACGCAATCATTGCAAACACATTTGCCCGCCAAGCCAAACAAATTTGTGTTAAATAGGTTTTGAACTGCATTAGTGAAATGAAATCTCCCGGTATTAGCAGCACCATATGCAGGAAATTAATAAGCACCAGAAATGTGTGCACATTTAACAGTCATTTGAAAAATAAAATAAAATAATTATATATATATATATATATATATATATATATATATATATATATATATATATATATATATATTTTTTTTTTTTGTCTAATGGTATTAGGAAAAACAACCCTTTTCCTTTGCACAAATGAACTACTTCACTATTTTACACTATTTTTGCGGTAAATGTTTATTTATTTATTTATTTATTTATTTATTTATTTATTTATATGTGATCATTGGATTAGATCTTGACCTGGCATTGTTAAAGGTTTAAGCAGTACAAGGACCAGGAATCTTTTTTTTATTTTTTTATTTTTTTATTTTGCCATCAACAATTGTGAAGTGCCGAAAAAGAAAATCTATTTATTTACAGGGTAACAAAAGGAAACTTGCTGACTTAACATAAACAAAAAGTAATGAGGCAAAAATAACTATATGGGGGGAAAATTATTGAGAAAACACCTTTAGTCAAAAAGTTATAGACACAATTGTATTAGGATGTTTTTGGATGCTTGAATGGAATTTTCCCTTCATTTGAATTAGGAGACCCAAACCTTTCCAGCATGACAATACTTCTGTGCAAAAAGCCAGTTTCATGAAGATATGCTTTACATGATTTGAAGTGGAGGATCTCATGTTATAGAGCTCTGAACTTAACCGTCCTGAACAGCTTTGGGATGAATTGGAACGCTGACTGCACCCGAGGCCTCCTCACTTCACCTACACTGGCGATCAAAATTAGAGAACAATTTATAAACAATTGAACAATTCTGAAATAATGTCATCTTCACTGCTCAACAGTTGAAGGAGTTTTTGTCCTGTCTATATCATGCTACCAGAACACCTTTTCCACAAATTAACTAAGGCATTTCCAAAAAAAACATTATTTTCCAGAAAACACACTGATCAAAATTAGAGAACACTTTCAGATACCTCCCAGTTATTGGTGTTAATCTGGTACCTGGTGCTAATTTCCTTGATTATCTGTTAACCTGGCAGCCTAACTTCCAGTTTCACTGACTCTGCAAGATGGTGGGCCGTTCTAAAGTGACTGAAAGCCGCCGGCAGCAGGTTGTCCAGATGAAGGCCAAAGGGATGACCCTATCAGCCATAGCAAGACAAGTTGGTCGTCCCAAATCTGTGATTTCAAGAATATTGAATCTTTACAACATCACAAACTCATTCAAGTCCGCCAAGAAGGCTGGTCGTCCACGGAAGACAAATACAAGAGAGGACAGGACACTGCGGAGGATCTCAATGGGCAATCGTTTCCACACTGCAGCTGGAATTGCTCACCAGTTCAGCGCTGAACAGGATGAGGATCTGTCTCGTCATACAGTGTCTCGACGTTTAAGAGCATTTGGACTGAAAGCCCACTCTGCAGTGACCAAACCTCTCATTAGCAGAAAGAATCAAAAGGCTAGACTAAGCATGTTGTGTGGACAGAGGAGAACTGGTCCAAAGTTCACTTCAGTGATAAAAGCAAGTTCAATTTATTTGGGTCCGATGGGAAACATTATGTTCGGCGACAAACTGGAGAAAGACTGAACCCAAAGTGTGTAAAGAAGTCAGTGAAAAGTGGAGGAG
This sequence comes from Silurus meridionalis, assembly GCF_014805685.1. Classification (NCBI taxonomy): domain Eukaryota; kingdom Metazoa; phylum Chordata; class Actinopteri; order Siluriformes; family Siluridae; genus Silurus; species Silurus meridionalis. The sequence continues at coordinate 30,305,599 of NC_060884.1, read as the reverse complement.
GAAGTGTCATGGTTTGGGGCATGTGTTCTGCAGCAGGAGTTGGGCCTCTTATACAGCTACATGGCAGAGTGAATGCAAATGTTTATCAGAACCTTCTTCAACAACATATGGTTCCTTCCCTGCATTCATCACCCAATCAGCCCGCAGTGTTCATGCAGGACAACGCTCCATGTCACACAGCAAAACGGGTAAAGCAGTTCCTTGAAACTGAAAACATTGAAATAATGACATGGCTCGCCCAGAGTCCTGATCTCAACCCAATAGAGAACCTCTGGAAAATCCTTGGTGACAAAGTTATGGCCAAGAAACCCACTACAGTCACCGAACTGTGGAGGAGACTGGAAGAAGAGTGGACCAAAATCACACCACAGCAGTGTGAGAGACTAGTGCTGTCCTGTCGCCGCAGATGTGTTGAAGTCATTCAGAGCAGAGGGCTGTACATTTCCTACTGATTGCTGACTGTTGTAACCTTCAGAAAATTTTGTTGTAATCTTTTTCCATGCTACAGTCATTGTTGTTCTCTAATTTTGATCAGTGTGTTTTCTGCAAAATAATGTTGTTGTTTTTTTAAATGCCTTAGTTAATTTGTGGAAAAGGTGTTCTGGTAGCATGGTATAGACAGGACAAAAACTCCTTCAACTGTTGAGCAGTGAAGATGACATTATTTCAGAATTGTTCAATTGTTTATAAATTGTTCTCTAATTTTGATCGCCAGTGTATATCAGAACCTGACTTTATTTACACCCTCTGACTGAATGAGCACAAATCTCTACAAGCACACTCCAAAATCTAGTGGAACATCTTCCCAGAAGATCGGAGGTTATTATAAGAACTAATGCACAAATGAAACTTTTTTGGTCAAGTGTCCACAAACCTTTGTTAAAATAGTGCATGAGCAAAAATTTGACAAAGTTTTAAACCAGATTTTATATAAATTCCCCTTAATGATGATCAAACAATAATAAGATTCAGCACCTTCTATGCACTATAACGGCAGTTGTGATCTAGAAAAAAAGAATATATATATATATATATATATATATATATATATATATATATATATATATATATATATATATATATATATATATATTTTTTTTTTTTTGTTGTTTGTTTGTTTGTTTGTTTGTTTGTTTGTTTGTTTTTTTGTTTGTTTGTTTTTTTTGTTTTTTGTTTTTTTTTGTTTTTTTTTCTAGATTAAAGATAAACCCTATTAGAAATATTTTATTCTTACACTTTACACCTAACAAACTAATGTATTGGATTTCTAATGCATATTTAATAGTTTACATATACATTTGTGCCATTTAGCAGATGGCCGTGTCCAGAGCAATGTACAAAAGTGCTTTGAGTCTCTATCAATAAATAAATCAACACTGGAATGCTAGATTACAAATTTGAGATAAATCAGCCTACAGTGTGCTGAGAGGAATTTTTTTATTAATTAATACATTTTTTTAACAAAGCAAACTTGGAAAGTGTTTGCTTTCTCTCAGGGTGTGGTACCAGTCGAGCAGTGCTGGAGGATCTCACACAGCATGGTGCAGTGCGAGGAGTGATGAGGTCTCTGCAGTAGGAAGGTGCTGGTCCATTTTTGGCCTTGTAGGCAAGCATTAGTGTTTTTAATCTGATGCGTGCAGCTACCGGAAGCCAGTGAAGGGAGCGCAGCAGTGGTTTGGTTTGGGAGAAATTGGGCAGATTGAACACAAGTCATGCAGCCACATCTGACAAGAACGAGGACAGTTGATTATAGTCCATAGTTACCCCAAGGTTGGGAGCAGTGGCTAAAGGGGAGAGCAGAAAGTTATGAAGATTAATTCCGAGATCCTAAACTGTAGATTAATTTTCTGGATGACCAGCAGTTCTGTTTTGCTGGAGATTAGTTTTAGTTGATGAGCACTCATCCACAAAATTATGTCCACCAAGCATGCCGAAATCTGAGCGCAAACTGTCTATCTGATGGAGGAAAAGAGAAGATGAGTTAATTGTCATCAGCGTAGCAGTGGTAAGAAAGCCCATGTGAGGATATTCACCAATAGAGTGGGGCAAATGTTGACGCCCTCCATGTTACCTGGTATGAGCGACCTTCCCAAGCTTCTCCACGGATATCAAGGCTCCTAAGGGTAGACAATAGAGTCTTGTAGTTGACTGTGTCAAATGCTACTCAAAGGTCAAGGAGGATGAGTACAGATGACAGCTTGGCTGATCGAGCAGCCAAAGGGCCATCTCTGTAGGAATTTGTCGCTTTGAAGCCAGACTGGTTTGGATCATGGAGGTTGTTCTGTGAAAGATAGACAGACATTGTTTTAAAAACAGTCCATTCCAGAGATTTAGAAAGAAAGGAGAGAAGTGATACCAGCCTATGGTTGTTGATGTCTGATGGATCCAGAGCAGGTTTCTTCAACCCTCAGTTGCTTGAAGGTAGTTGGCACATGGCAGGAGGTCTTGTAAGGTGGTCTGAAGCATAATTAAAGGGATTAGATCCAGAGGGCAGGTGGTGGGATTGCAAGATTGGATAACTTGCAGTATCTCTTCTTCTATTATGGTGGAGAAGCATAAAAACAAAGAGGTAGGGGATCTAATAGTGGTGTCTTGATGGTATGGATGGAATCTAGCATTGTAGTTGAATTCTACATTCTTGTTGAAGTTGTGTTGGTCCTAAATGGTATCAGCTAGGTATAATTGGCTATCAATAGAAGGCAAAATATTAGCAGTAGAGACCCATAGAGTCTCCCTATTTATTTTTTTTTCCATTTAATCAAAATCAAATCAGAATCACTGACATGTTTTATATATATTTTTTGTCCATGGATATGTATTACATTATTCCCAATATTCTATTCTCTTCATTTAAAAGCGTTTCTCTTGCCCTAATGTCTGTAAACATTAAAGTTTATATGTAATCAGATTTCAGCTCTCTTGTCACGTATTGCTGTAACGCCAGTACTGTGAGCACTGCATGCTTTCTTAGCATAAACTCTGTTGCTTGAAGCTGTTGCCTTAACCAATCAGACTACATTTTGGTAACTCTGAGGCCCCCAAGAAAGCGTCTGATCACATCAGCATTTTCATGTCCTTTGACTGGATAGCTAGACAGTAAGCTCCGACATCTCCTGCAAACTGCACAAGCTCAAATATATATTTGTTTGGATTTTATAGGGTTTTTTTTATTATTATTTCACAATGGCTGACAGAGAAGAAAAACAATTCTGTCCTGTAGAATTTGCAGAAAAAAACCCCAATTTGCTTTAATTTCAAACTTACAGAGAAAGATGCATAAAAATGCAGGGAAAACCTGGGAACCATTAATGAGTTTAATATTGAAGCTCCTACTACAAATTATGAATGCAGGCAGTGGCTGCAGTGAAAGGAGAATTGTTGAATTTTTATTTATTTCTTTTTTACCTGAGTAATAGCATTAATTCTTGTATGAGATACCGGTCTGTTATGCCGTTTCTCTATAATATTGATGATTTTTATAGCCGTGGTGTCATCATGATGACATTAAGATGTGGATTGACTTGGGTTGAACAGCACTAAAGGCCCCGGTGTGAAATACATGGCCCGCCATTGTTAAAAACAATCCTTGCCATTTTTTTTTGTTCTTGACAGGATGTATCTGTGGGCCACTTTTAATGTCTTTAAAGTCTGCAATTTAGATTTTCAGATTCATCCAGCAAAAGCATACAGTTCTTTTGCTCACAATGAATTAAATTAATTGCTATAATTGGCATGCTTGCATTGTACCAAGAAACACTACCGACATTAATTACCTATGAAAGACATTTTTCCCCCTCAGCAATGGTAGATCTGTCAGAATAAGTGCAACGTGCATGTTGCTCACCCATGAGATATCGTTCCTCATACTCAGCTTGGGTTAGAAGGGCAGTGGCTATCTCTGCCAGCACTTTCCTATTCCTGCCAGTCATGGGAGGATGATGAGAAAGCGTCCTACAGGCATATTTGTTGTTGCGACAGCTCAACTAACCTTCTGTCCAAACCACATACTCTCTTTGCACCAGTGGTTATTACTGTTGTCATGGCCAGATGCACACATTTTGGCCGTCGTCAACAAATGTGTTTGCCTCGCTGTTTCACAAATCACTATAGTATAAGAGATATTAAACTGTTTGCGATGCAACCTTATCGGAAAACAAATCATCAACTGCAAGACGGTTTCCGTAAGTCAGGTTCATAATGGGTGCTTTACACTTTTAGCATCATTGATTATTTTCCTACAACAGCATATTTTATGTCTTGCAAAGTACATCCTACCTACACAATGCAATGCAATGTTTGATGTTTATGTATTTATTTATTTATTAAATAGTGCAAAAAACAGCTCCTAGAACTAATAAGTTTTCCCTTGTATCTTGATGTACTGGTTAATCTTTGTAGCTTATTTGATAGCTAATAATAAACCTTGAATCATTTCCCTCCATGCAGCTCTATAATAAGAGTAGGCTTTCTGCATTAGCTTGAGGTTTAGAGGCAGAAAATCAAGCGCAGCATGCTTTTGCAAAATGTACTTTTTTCCCCCAAAGCACTCTGTTTTTATATATATATATATATATATATATATATATATATATATATATATATATATATATATATATATATTATTAAACATACCCCTTCAGCTGTAAACTGATTAGTTCAGTGGGAAAAAGAAATTGGCCTTGATGTTACTCGGTAGATTTCTGGAAAGTTTGACTTTTATATCTCCTGAACACATTGTACTCTGGCCAAAAAATAAAAAAGTAAATAAAGATAATCTTTCAGCCAAAAACACTTACAAAATATTTCATTTTATGGCTTTATCCTTTTTAGAGTTGATTAAAAAAAAAAAAAATCTATAAAGATGGCTTTATATATAAAGTCCTGCTGTTCTGAAGGCCTATAGAGGTGCAACAGGCTAATAGATTTCCCTAATTACCTAATCTGCTACACAGAACATACAGGGGCAGAAAATAATATTTGCATGTGTCCTTTATATTGCAGTATATTTGCTTTTTAAAAGCAAAATCTACAGGCAGCATTTTTTTGTCAAAGAAAAAAAAATCGATTGCTACAAAATCACACGTTTGGGAAAGCAACAGTAGGAGAAATAAAAAGTGAGGGTCAGTCGTTTGTACAGTTTTGCCCTTCGGCCATGCCTAAAGGTAGAGTTTTGGGGTGGGTGGTGGAGTACTGACAGGTATAGTTTAATCCAACTTTAGGCTCACTGCTGTGAATACACTGTGTGCACTGTACACCGTGTGCAGTCTGTTTCCCCCTTAAAGCGCTGACATTTTGAAGTTAAACAATATTCTTTTTTTGTATTATTATGATAGCTGGACAATATGGCCTGTAGCACTTTGGATTTTACTTTTTATACTTAAAAAACATCCACTGAGTCACAATTTTATCTCAGAACTGTTCTATAATACACATAGGAAAAGTGATATTTGGTATTTTGTTACATGCTGAATCTTTTAAGCCTTTAGTTTTCTTCTCTATAGAATATACATCCAATAACCAATAAATGACTGATAAGATATGATTCTTGGTCTGATTTTGGTTGTATGATGAGTTTAAAGTTGCGGTCATATAAGGAGAAAAGAAAGTTAATACCCTATTTATAAAAGTATCCAAGTATCTAAACACCACAGTAGGAACTTTGGCAGGGATATAAGCTGTAATGTAAAACATTTCTCACCTAACACAGATACAAGCATATACTATAACAAGAAAGTACACAGTGTATACGGAAAGTATTCACAGCGCTACACTTTTTCCACATTTTATGTTACATCCTTATTCCAAAATGGATTATATTACAATGTGGAAGAAGTTTGTTTGAAATCTTTCAATTTTATAAAAAAAAATAAAAAAAAAAAATAAATCACATGTACATAAGTATTCACAGTCTTATCCATTACACTCAAAATTGAGATCAGGTGCATCCTTCTTCTACTGATCATTCCTGAGATGTTTCTACAACTTGATTGGAGTCCACCTGTGGTTAATTCAGTTGATCGGACATGATTTGGAAAGGCACACACCTGTCTATATGAGGTCCCACAGTTACAGTGCATGTCAGAGCACAAACCAAGCCATAAATTTCAAGAAATTGTCTGTAGACTTTTGAGACAGGATTGTATTGAGGCACAGATCTGGGGAAGGGGACAGAAACATTTCTGCTGCATTAAAGGTACCAATAAGCACCATGGCCTCTATGTCAAGTTTGGAACCACCAGGACTCTTCCTAGAGCGGGCCGTCCGGCCAAACTGAGCAATTGAGGAAGAAGAGCCTTAGTCAAGGAGGTGACCAAGAGTCCGAAGGTCACTCTAAAAGAGCTCCAGCGTTTCTCAGTGGAGAGGAGAACATTCCAGAAGAATAACCATCTCTGCAGTATTCCACATATCAGACCTGTATGGTAGAGTGGCCAGACGGAAACCCCTTCTCAGTAAAAGGCACAACACAGCCTGTCTGGAATTTGCCAAAGGCACCTGAAGGATTCTCAGATTAAAGTAATGAAATATTAAACTTGAATGTCAAGTGTCATGTCTGGAGGAAATCAGGCAGCACTCATCACCTTGCCAACACCATCTCTACAATGAAGCATGGTGGTGGCATCATGCTGCGGGGATGTTTTTCAGTAGCAGGAACTGGGAGACTAGTCAAAATCAAAGGAATAATGAATGCAACATTGTACAGAGACATCCTTGGTGAAAACCTGCTCCAGAGCACTGTTCATCTTCCAACAGAATGTGAATCTCCTTGAAGTGGCCCAGCCAGAGCCCAGACTTGAACCTGACTGAACATCTCTGGAGAGACATGAAAATGGCTGTGCACATACGCTCCCCATCCAAACTAATGTAGCTTAAGAGGTTATGCATAGAAGAATGGAAGAAACTGCATAAAAGTAATTGTGTCAAGCTCGTAGCATCAAACTCAAAAAGATTTGAGAGGCTATAATTAGTGCCTAAAGGTGCTTTAACAAAGTATTGGGCAAAGGCTGTGAATTATTTTGTGCATGTGGTTATTTGTAGTTTTTTATTATTAATAAATTTGCAAAGATTTCAAATAAACTTTCACAATGTCATTATGGGGTATTGTTTGTAGAATTTTGAGAAAAAAATTATACATTTAATCAATTTAGGAAAAAAGCTGTAACATAACAAAATGTGGAAAAAGTGAAGCACAGTGAATAGTTTCCGGGTGCATTGTAAGGTTAAGACCAACATTTCTATGTACAGTATATCAAATGATTTTCTGCCTCCCTGGGATGGTTGTGAATGCCTTCAGAAGCTTTAATTTTACCCAGGACCAACTAATTAGCACTAATGAGGTGCATCAGGAACACTGAGCCACCTCATCACACCTCCACAGCTCATCTTTAAAGTTGTGTTTTTTAACTCTTAAATTTAGTTAATAAAATCTTAAGCTCATTTAAGTCTCAAGGTACACCACGATCAGGCATAACATCATGACTGGTAAAGTGAATAACACTGTTTATCTCTTCATAATGGCACCTGTTCGTGAGTTGGATTTTATTAGGACGCAAGTAAACTTTTTACCTCAAAGTTGATGTGTTGAAAGCTGGAAAAATGGGCAAGGGTAAGGATTTGAGCGAGTTCAACAAGGACCAAATTGTGATGTCTAGAAGACTGTGTCAGAGTAGCTTCAAAACTGCAGCTCTTGTGGGATGTTTCCAGTCTGCAATAGTCACTATCTATCAGAAGCGTTCCAAGGAAGGAACAGTGGTGAACCGGTGACAGGGTCATGGCCGGCCGAGGCTCATTGATGCACGATCCTACAAATTCCTGAAAACGTTAGCCGTGTTAATGCTCTACGGGTCAGGACTGATTTAGCGTCAAAAGCAACACCAGCACAATATAGGCCATAAAGTTATGCCTGGTTGGTGTATACTGCAGATGTATGAGAACTTCAGACCTTACAGAAGCTAGCATTTGTGTGCAGTGAGTGAAACATGCCTTGTCCATGAGCTCTTGACACACTGATTCGGCTGAGGCTATGGTTTGTCCTTCAGCACGATTCCTGCTAAACACTCTTCTCCACAGCATTAATTCTCTATGTTGCTTTTTGAACGTCGACATGTTACTATAGCAACGATTATTACATTTAAGTGGATCAAATCTTATTAAAATGTATCTAAACAGCTGCCTTTAATATATGCGTATGTTAACTGTTAAGTTAAATTCCAATAATTTTCTCCAATTATACTGTATATCAGTTACTTGGAATACATTTGTATATATTTGTATGTTGAATTATATTGTATATGTAATATTTTATATATTATATATTATACATTTACAATTATGATATTGGGCAAATAATTCAGAGAGACTTTCTACATTTCTCTAAAGCAATATGAATCTCTATCTTTCTTTAATATTCTGTAGGGAAATGCTAAATATTAAGATGTTGCTTGAAAACTGCTAGAGACTCAGGTGTTTGGACATCAAGTGGAATTTGGTTCCACCAAATACAGTAAGGTGCTAGGACTGAAAAGGGTCTTGAATCAGGATGTGTATACCATGAGAGACGGTGGGAGCATCCGAGCAGTGGTTGAGGACGGAAAAGAGCATGGTGCAGTGCAAGGTCAGATAAGTGCTGTGAGGTAGAGGGGGTGCTGGTCTGTTTTTGGCTTTGAAGGCAAGGAGTGTAGAAGAACCTAGAGAGGTTTACAACAGCTCATGCAGCTGCATACATTATACAATGATGCATGCCTTTCTGACTATTAACAGAATAACATATCCAAAACAAAATACCAAAATCCAAAAATAAAATAACAAAATGCAAAAACAATATAAATCAGAAAGCAAAATACCAAATCCAAAAACAAAATAACAAAAACTCCTTGAGAGGAACTAGATTTAAAACAGAACTTATCTTCATATGGGTGCCACCGAATGTACATTCATTACACTTTCATCGTTGTTGAGGTGTTCTGTGAGTTCTTCAATGCAAAACTGTTTATGCAACCTGTGATCCTGAGCCATTTAAATTAATTACAGAACACATCCATTCTAGATCTTGAGTTGCTCAGTAACCTTGATCTTTAGACTGTTGAGGTGGAACCATCCCCAGTTGCACAGAGTGGTCTCCCATTGAAGAGAACTCCAACCGAAAGTAGGACGATCCGAAGAGGAAAAATGACCTGATTATTTCCCTGTCTCTGACATTAATTCCCTGTTTGCTGTTATAATAACTCCACTCTTCTGAAAAGATATTCCATCATATTTTATGTTTATTTAACTATTTTAAAATGCCACGTACAGATAAATTGTGAGGAGGCCTGGACATGTAATGATGCAGGTGAAATGAGGTGGCCTTGGGTGCAGTTGCTCCAATTCATACCTTGATGGTGTTCAATAGAGATGAAGTAGAACTCTATAGCTGGTCACTCAAGGTCTTTCAATCCAAACTATGTTATCCATATTTTTATTGAGCTGGCTTTGTGCACATGCTGGAAAATGTTTGGGTCTCCTAGTAAACAGAAAATTAAATGCTACGCATCTAAAGACATCTAATACACGTGTGTGCCTTCTTAGTTTTTTTGGGAAGAACTACATATGGCTGCAAAAGTCAAGTGTATTAATTCTTTGTCCATATAGTGTGTGTGTGTTTGTGTGTGTTTCCCTTTACTCTGAAAGGAGTTCTACCACTATCAACTGATTTACCAAATAAAAAAAAGTTCCTGTTCCTGTAGGCATATGATAAGTGTTTCTTATCGTTATGATGCAACCATCGTACCATATCTATTTGGTACCATCGCACCAAACCAATGGTTTTAAAATGGGGATCTTTGAGCTGGATCTTCATCTTCAGGATGTGGGCAAATTTCACAGGATCCAAATCTGGTGAGTAGGGTGGAGGCGGAAGTGAGATCATGTTGATTTTTCTGCAATGATCATCATGCATGAATTGCCATGCCCATCAAAACACCTCGAGCGACTGATTGCAGCATTGCCGTATGTCAAACATACATCAAATCAAACATCTCTGTGGCAGATTTGTCCAGTCTTATGCAGAATTTCACATTTGCTCGTTGTTCTAACTTACAGTCCATGATGAAAAAGCAGAGATGGTCAGAATAGCAACAGTTAACACCATTAGTCTCGAAACATTTTTGTTATTTTTTTAGATAGATAGATAGATAGATAGATAGATAGATAGATAGATAGATAGATAGATAGATAGATAGATATTAAATAACTGCTGTGGTTGTACAGTGTAAAACTGGCTTCAGTCGAAAGCTAGCAATTAAAAACATGTTCAGGCAGACTGACTGTTTCAAAGCTATGTTTGCTAAGCTAGTGCCTTATTAAACTGATGTACATTTCTGTATTTCTACTGTACATCTCTCCATAGACATACATTGCAAAAACTACTTTCATTCCAGCTAACCATATGTGGCAAAAAGAAACATATGTTTTTGATATTCGTTTAGAACTTATTGTTACTGATTTCCTGGAAGTAGCAGGAGGCTCATAAAAATAAGTTAAAATGTCTGGTTTCTTTGTAATGTGTAAAAACAGTGTCTTACTGACCTATTCGTGCACACAACAATGTAAAACTCTTCGTTGGTAATCTTTGCTTTTACTGCTCTTTCCGTAAGAAACATGTTGGCATCTTTGCACTAAGATTGGAAAAGCTTCAACATTCAGCCTGAGTACCATTCGCACCAAACATTATGCACATTTCCATTAATAACTCGCGCCAGTCTGCCCTCTGTTCACAGCAGGAGGGCCACATGGTAAAACAAAGGCTCCATTAGTGCAATCACTCCAGCATAAATGTAGACACAAACACATGCATACACAGTCTTGTATCACGACCTTGTGTCACCAGGTGTGCTGGTATGAGTGGATCAGGTGCAAGAATATTTTATCATTTATTACTGATACTAAAGAGTTCTAAGCAATTTGATAGGTACAAGAACACAAGTCACACTAAAGCAACTGACGCATTTTCAATAGCACCATGCCAAACACTTCCACGTCAGTGTTGCTGCGTCGCAGTGAGGAAGCTCCAACAGACAAATAATATCTCAACAGTCCTGTAAAAGTCTCTTTTCTGCTGTCAACCCTAAAAGAAACCTTAGTTACCCTAACTTTAACAACAGTAACCCTAAACTTAACCTTTAGCTAGCTAGCAGAGCTAAAAATCCACAGCACTAGCATTAGCCACTAACAGGAAGTGGCTAGCAGCTAAAGCTATTTAACTATTTTATTAAATTTTTCCATGTATTTAATTTTATTTAGTCAAATTAATTTCTGCAAATTTAATGTATTACTCAATGTAATCAATCAATAAATCAACTCTTTAAATTTTATATAATATTTACAATTTACAATTTACAAATGTTGATCACAAATGTTAATAATTATAAACTGCTTGAAAAAATGACAAGCAATTATATATTTTGCATTTCTTTTCCCTAACTGTACCGAAATTTAACCTAACCCTAAAAACCTTAACCCTTAACCTCAGTAACTCTAACCTTAACCTTGGTAACCTTAACCTCGGTAACCCTAACCTTAACCTCGGTAACCTTAACCTTGATAACCCTAATCTTATCCTCAGAAGCCCTAGCTTTAAACTCAGAAACCCTAACCCTAACCTCAAAAACCCTAGCCTTAACCTCTGTAACCCTAGCCTTATCCTCAGAAACCGTAACCCTTACCTCAGTAACCTTTGCTTTAACCTCAGAAACCCTAACCCTAACCTCAGTAACACTTGCTTTAACCTCAGTAAACCAATCCTTAACCTTTGGTTAATCCCTAACCTTAACCTCAGTATCCATAACCTTAACCTCTATAACCCTAGCCTTGACCATAGAAACACCAACCTTAATCTTGGTAACCTTAACTTTGTTAACCCTAACCTTAACTTTGGTAACCCTAGCCTTAGCCTTTAAAACCCTAACCTCAGTAAGATAAGATGAGATAAGATATACCTTTATTCATCCCACAGTGGGGAATTTTTATGTTACAGCAGCAAAGAAAAAGAAATGTGAAATTTGCCTTAACCTTAGTAACCTTAACCTTGGTAACCCTAGCCATAACCTCAGTAACCCTAAACTTAACCTCGTTAACCTACACCTCAGTAACCCTAACCTTAACCCAGTAAGCGTAGCCTTAACCTCTGTAACCCTAACCTTAACCTCAGTAACCTTAACCTTAACCTCAGTAAGCTTAACCTCTTTAACCCTAACCTTAACCTCAGTAACCTTAACCTCTGTAACCCTTGCCTTAACCTCAGAAACCATAACCTTAATCTTAGTAACCCTAGCCTTAACCTCACTAAGCCTAGCCTTAACCTTAGGTTAATCCCTAACCTCAACCTCGGTAACCCTAGCCTTAACCTCAGAAACCCTAACTTTAACCTCAGTTACCTTAACCTCGGTAACCCTAGCCCTAACCTCCGTAACCCTAGCCTTATAAACCCAAACCTTAGTAACCTTAACCTTAGAAACCCTAAAATTAACCTTGGTAACCCAAGAATTAACCTCAGTAAACCCTAACCTTAACCTTAGTAACCCTGAACTTAACCTCAGTACCCTCAACTTCAATAACTCTAGCCTCCGAAACTTTAACTGAAATATCAGAATTAATCCTAACCCTTATATCCAACAAGTAATAATTGAACAATTGAAATTAAAGTGCACACATATTGACTATTACAAATATTACTATTATTTATTTTAGAGTCAACAAAATTATGAACCCAGCTAAGCCTAGCAGGATTACTGTAGTCCATTCAGGTTTTTCCTGATGTGCATATTTCAATTTCCAATTTAAAAACAGGTGGTGGGAAAATCTTCACTGTATTTATCTTGATGACTAACGACTTTCCATGTCAGCAGTTCTGAGAGTGAAGCATTATTGTGAATAGAGCCTTCAGCCAGGGAGAGGAGGTGAATTAAAGATAATAATGTGATTTATAAATGACTGGGTGGATGTCGTGAATTTGTGTGCCTTGTAAATGCAAATCACTAAGCCTGGAAGAAAATGTCATTTTCATGGTTATGAAAAGTCTTGGCCGCTCTTCATACCCTTATTATGCATATTTGTCCGTTTCAGCAGTAAACAAAATTTCCTCAGTTCCAAATTGTGTACTGACAAAATTTCATTTATTCATTGACTCGTGTTCGGCTTCTGTTCATGCAGATTTCGAAGAAAATATCTACTGCCTCATTATTTGTGTTTGCTCCACTTTATATTTTCTTTTGACGAAGTCGGCGCTTCTACCTCGCTATTAACGCTTCAGTCGTGTGCACACTATTTAGCGACGTTCCGTTCCATTGACCCAGTTCACTTTCGACATGTCTGTATTTAACCAGACTTCAAGGTTTATACCAAATACTGCTGTAATTGTTTATTCTAATATCCACAATCAAATTCTTTGTCTGAGTGATTGAGTTTTATTTCTCTACGCACTTCATATTTCAAACCAAAAGAGCTCCAAAGAGCTTATACAAATTGGGGTTCGAGTTCATTTTCTATCAATTTGATAGACGAGTGAAACATTGTGTTTGTGGCATCATTGAATCCAACATGAAAAGTAAAAGTTTCTATATCAGATATTTTTCTTTCCTTCATTTCTGACTTTTTTCTTTCTTTCTTTTCTCTCTTGTATTTGATCTTTTTATACCTTTCCCACAATTTGTTTTCTTTTTTTTTTCCCCTTGAAATTTTGTTTTTCTCATACTTATTTTTTATTTTCTTTACTGAGATGCATCCTTTTCTTTTCATTCCTTTCCATTTTTAAAATTGTATCTTTTGTTCCAGACATTTGATTTCTCCATACCTTTTTGACATCTGTTTGCTGATATTTTATCTTTTATCATACTTATTACTGTTTTATTTTTTTTACTGACTAATAATTTCTTTCTTATCTTTTCTTTCCGGCATTTAATTTTTTCTCTCTGACATTTTTTCTTTCCTTTTCTTTACGTTTCTTTCTCTTCCTTTTTTTTCTGACATTTATTTTCCTTGATTGACTTCATTCAATTTGGACGTTTTTTCTTTCAATTTAGATTTTTTTTCCTCTATTTCTTATTTATTACATATAACCCCTCTATATGCAGGAATTAAAAACTCAACATCCAGAACCTCTGAACCTCTACCAGTGTCAAAATCAAAAACACAGAAAAGTATTTTGTTTTTTATTTTTCTCCTTCATTTCTGTGCTACAGTCCAGCGTGTCCAGATGTCCCCATGATGCTGCACGACTATTTAAATCAAATGCAAAATAAATCTGTTAGCTTAATACTAGCTTAATTTAGCCTGTTAGCTTAATGTTGCTAGCTGTTCATATTCGAGTTGTTCTTGGTTTAAAACTTATTTTCTATCACTATTGTTATTGATCATGATGTTACTGGAATTTGACTACGTAAAAACCATTTCTACAAGATACAATTTGTTCCACTGTCTGCAGCGTGTGACAGCCATTTTGTTTCTGGCTCAGGTGTGTATGTGTGTTTCTGCATGTGAACTGGAAATGTCAAAATTCTGTTTTTATTTTTTATAGATATTTAAATTTGTGTATAGTGTACACTCTTTTTATACAGCCTTTGATTATTTAAGTCTATTTGCTGTCTAATTTTGTCTCGAGTAAACACTCGAGACAATTAAATTTTTTTTATTTTACAGATTTAACCATTCCTTTATCGCCTGAATCTGGACCGGGATGTGACAACTTAGTAAAGTTGTACTGTAAGTTTTTCACAAGAGTAATAATCACCAGGGCCCAGAGGAGAATGAGATCTGTTCTTAAATTAGGCTTTTATCAAGGTTTCCTGCTCATTATGCTTCAGTCTGCTTTAGCCTTGCATTTACCTTGTTTATTGAGTGTACAACCCTGCTGTTCTCTAAAGCCGCTATGTGACAATGTCATTGAAAATCGCTATAAAAATGGAACTGAATTAAGCTTTTCATGGTCATCATGAATCGTGTGCTGGAATTTATTCAGACGGCAATGTCGGGAAAAAAAAAAAACGAATCGGAGTAGCAAGGTTAACGCCGCACCTTCTCCCTAACAAACGCGTCTCTTCTCTGAGGACGATTATCCTACATGATCGTTTGCTAATACACAAAATTAGCGTAGCGGGAGAATGTGTGTGACTAGGAGGCAAACAGGAAGAAAAGTAAAAGGTCTCTGATCTCTGCCAAGATCAAACTTCTGCATCTATTAGGAAATCAAAGAGAATATCAGAGTGGATGAGTTTCACAGGAGGAGACTTGGAGAGGACTGGTGTAATCTGTAAAAGCACGTTAACCCCTAAATCTCTCAGAAGCCATCATACTGGTCGGGACTTACTGTGTAGCCCGTGCTCATTTAATTACACACAGGACCATTTCCTATTAGCGCAGTCACTAAATAATGCATTACACTTCCTGAGGAATATGTTTTGAAATATTTTGCAGAATAATAGTAATTGAAGCGTTTAAGAGGTTAAAAGGTGCTACAGAGTAATATTTTTCATATTGCTGGATCTCAGGATCGTTCGTTCAGACTATATAATTAATTCAAATGATTAAATGATAAAATAGGCTGCTAAAACACAGTGTTAATTGACTGTGTGTGTGTGTATGTCTTTGTGTGTGCTAATAACACATCCTGCTCCAAAGTAACTTCATTCGTGTTTTTTTTTTTTTTATCCTACAGCCTTTAAAAATCCTCGATGTGAACACTAGTCTAATATTATGCCCCAGCTGGATGCATGATTATGACCGAATCATAGCTTATTAATAGATCTTTATGAATGCTGTGTGAACAAAAGCTGCGTCAGGAGCTTGGATTATTAGCCATGGTCACGCTAATGCTATTTTAGTCTGTCCTAAATAACCTGAAATAGATTCAGCAAATTTAGACTTATTTCATTAAAGTATACGACTCGGTTTGTTTTGGGGGATGTGCTTTATTGCTCCTGCTGTGTTCAGTGAGCACACTGGACTGATATTAGTGAAATAAGATGATGATGTAACAAAATTAGTACGCAAAAATAATACCATAAAACTTTAATTTGCAAGGAAAGAAAACCCCAGAACAGGCAAAAATTCCACTAAAAGAATTTTCTCGCTGCCATACTTTGAGAAAGCTAAAGAATGTTCTGTTTCAGAAATGAAAAACATTGAATTTTTTATTTCCTCATGTGCCACGGTCTTGATCTCTATATACTGTACAGTACGTAACTATTGGTTAAGTGTCACAAAGCATGCTGGACCTATACTTCGTAGTACACATGCATATTAATTAAAACAAATCAAATTTATTTATATACATATATAATTTCAATTTACATCTTTGCAGCTTAATAATAAAATAAAAATAATATGTAAAATCTTTTATGAGAAATGAAGATTTGTGTAAATATAACTTTGCCTCTTTTCCTTACTTCTCATATGCCATAGCAGGACTTACAATAAATCACAATGGGCCCTAGTTTGGGAATTTCTGCATTAGAATATAATCTGAATTATGTAAATTTGTACCTAATACTATTTTTAGCTCAATCCAAGACTTCCCAGGGTATCCTAATTTCTTTCATATGTTTTTTCATAGAGATTTTTCTTGACTGTCTGGATTTCTGTAAAGCTAAATTGCACAATATTTAACAATTGTCTATCATGTCCAGATTTCCCCTTGCTCCTGAGAGATTATTTAAGATAATAGCAAACACAATCAGTCTGCTAAATGCACGCTAACATCTTACCATGTTGCTAGCCATTAAAACCTTTATGTAACACAATTGTTTATGAGTGCTGTGCTTGGTTTTTGACCTTGTTGTTTTTTTTCCACCACTCTCTCTTTGATTGTTCTGCATGCGTTTTTTGATTGTAGATACATTCTGTATAATTGTGTGAATAATTGTGTGTCCTCTTTTAATTCTATGGTTTTTATAATAAGGTAAATCCAACCTCAGATGAACAACACATGACAAATTACATCATGCCATTACACAAAGATCAGTCCTAAATGGAGAAAATGTGAGAGGCTGATAGTAATACAGAACATGATTACTTCATGTTATTGCGGCTAATGGTGGTTTTTCAATTATTGAATCATAATGTGTACTTAGATTTTTAGAGACGGTTTCTCCATTTTGGCTTGTTTTTCTTTGTAAAATAATGTCATTTAATATGTTCTCTCGTTGGATTTACCACATTTTAAGACTTGATAAGGACAAGATTTTTAATATGTCCTGTTGCATAAAACTTTAGAATTTATAGAGGTTGTAGGTGGGTTTTTTTCCCCCTCATGACTATTTGTGGTGAGTTTTATTGACTTAGTGATAAAATCCCATTTGTGTTTAAATATCTGGTCTGACTAAATGATTTAAATTGAATTTCATATCACATGTAATATATGGACAACATTTATATTGGGACTCCTGTATTTTCCACCCATATGAAGATATTCTTTACATGGTTTGCTCTTGAAGATCACAGACTGCACCCCAGGCCTCCTCACCTAATCTACATCAGTATCTGACTTTACTAGTCTGTCTTTATTGAGATGAGTCTTCTCAACAAGAACACTCCAAAATCTAGTGGAACATCTTCCCAGAAGAGTGGAAGATATTACAACAGCGTATGGGGATTAAATGTGGAATGGGATGGTCATCAAGAAGTACATACCAATCTTATAGTCAGCTGTCTATATAGTATAACAAGCATGAAGAGATGACAAATAAAAGACAATGAGAAGGATAATTAGCTCTTGTACATTCTCACTATTCACAGCAAACATGATACAAATGCGTAAACAAAAATGCGATGTACATTGCCTGTCAAAAGATTGGAAACATGTAGTCTTTTATTGTTTTTGAGACAGTAAATGTGAATGACTGAGAAAAATTTCTGTGAAGTCCAAAAGTGACAGCTTTTGTCTCTAACAGAAGAACTTGTGTATGAGGGAGAAAAGGATAGAAGTTGTTAGCAGACTGCCTCACCCCCACAGTCAAACATGGAGGTGGAGTTTAATGGTTTGGGGTTGTTTAAGAGCAGGGAAGGATGGAGACTTATTCCCGGGTGAAAGTAACCAACATGGCAACCATTCGTCTAGATTCCGCCTAGGCTGCGGCTCAAAGCGTACGTCACAACTCTGTACATGTTAATTAGAGAGCAAACAGTAGTCTGAAGTGTTATCTCTAATGGAATTACCTGCCCAGTCACTCACCTAAATCCTATTGAACTGCTCTGGGATTAACTAGATCTCAAGGAAAGAAATCTCCTTATAATGAAGAACATCTTTTGCAAGTTTTATAAGAGGCTTGGCAAAGTATTTAAGCTCATTGTTTTAAAAACAAACGGTCCGAATGCCGGATCTGTACAGGCCATTTGTTTGGTCAAAGTAAATCTTCATAATGTTCACTTGTCTAGTTTGTTGCATATAAAAAATATCTCAAAAACCTTAAAAGACTAGGTGTTGCAAACGTTTTACATGCACTGTACAGTAGTTTACAGAGTTGCAATGCTTTGTAGCAAATGTAGTCCCTGCTCATAATAATCCTGATAATCTTTGACTAAATTAAATACACTGAGAATTAAATTAATTAATATTAAAAATACATTTTTGATATAATGGATAATATGGTGGAGTAATGTTATTATGAATAAAAGTATCAACATATTTGATAATAACGGGGAGATGGTAGCTTAGTGGTTAGGGTATTGATCTTCGGATCTAAAGGCTGTGAATTCAATCCTAGGCACATCAAGCTGCCACTCCTTGGCCCCTGGGCAAGGCCCTTAAATCCATAGCTGCTCAGTTGTATGAATAAGATAAATATAAGTCACTCTGGAAGGGAGTCTGCTGAATGGCGTAAATATACGTATTATAAAAGACTTTGTTTGTTTCTTTGTCTTCTACACCATAAAGTACCTTCCGCTTGCCCATTTTTCCTGCTTCTAACATATCAACTTTGAGGACAAAATGTTCACTTGCTGCCTAATATTTTCCATCCACTAACAGGTGCCTTGATGAAGAGAGAATCAGTGTTATTCACTTTACCGGTTATAATGTTGTATGCCTGATTGGTGTATTAAACTTACTGTTCTGTCTCCTATTGCATTTATGTCATGTGTTGTCTATTGTGCACTTGTCTCTCTCTCTCTCTTTTTTTTTTTTTTACACCACATATTGTCAATGATATACTCTTCTATTTGTGGCATCTGTCATGTCGCATAATGGCCTTTGGAAACCCTATTTTGTTCTACTTTATACACATATATATGTCAAAATGACAAATCTATCACTCTAACTGTCTTCAACTGTCCAGTTCCACTGAGGATGTTCTTACTGTAACCTCAAATACCTGTATTTGGCTGACAGGAGAAAAACATTGCTGTTGTGTGTCCTGCAATGCTTTTTTTGTCTCAATTCTAAACTTCTGACCTTTTTGTCAGCACTTGATGTTTCTGATTGTGGAATTCTGTATAAATTCTAGGCTATCAACAATTTGTTTCAAAAATCCTCCAACCATGTCACCATCAGAAGCACTACGATGTTTAATGCATTGCACTGATGTCACATAATTAGATGACTGGATCATTTCGTAGATGTGTTCCTATTAAATTGACTGCTGAGTGTATATCCACTTAATAAAAGACTGTAAGGGGCCAGTTTAGAGGAGTTTTATCACATTAATATCTTACACACCAAATTAATAATGAACTGCAAGAAATTCTCGCTGCCTGAAATTAACCGTATTCTGCTTTGTATATTATAATGAATAGCACTGCCTTCATCTTTTCACAAGTCATGAGGGAGGCTAATGATTTTTGAAGCGTACGCTCCTAAATCTAACCCAGCTGAGATGACGAACATGTCGTTAGGAGAACACATTAACGCTTTAACAAACGTTCCCTCTGGAGTTCTCGTCCTGTCGTGCTGCAGATCTGCAGTTGTTCCTCCGGCAGCTGCAGCGGTGCCATTATTTACACAAGGCCCGGGCTGTACTGCCCTGCTTTCCCGCCCCGTTTCTCCCCGAAGCCTGCGGGGGGCAATTTATTGCTGTTGCTGCTCATTAATATTAAACGTAACTAATGAGCTCTGATCACCTGCAGCACCACTGATAATGGGGTAGGGGTGTGTGAGGGGTGGTAATGTGCTCCCTCGTTCTATTTTGGTGCCACCTTGTCTATTTCTGTCTATGTGTACCAATTACACAAATATCTTAAAGGAAAAGTCCTTTAAAGGGTAGAATGAGTTCCTGTCAGACAGACAGGATCCTGGTTCCAGTCTCGGCTTTTTACTCAGGAACATCATTATATATTTTGGTCTCACCTCATCATTTAGGAAAACTGTTATAATGTCCTGTCTCACCTTTGACTTCTATACTGTCTTGTCTCACCCGCATTACTAAGTCAAGTCAAGTCAAGTCAAGTTTGTTTGTATAGCGCTTTTCACAACAGACATTGTCTCAAAGCAGCTTTACACAAATCAACAGTGATGGTGAATGGTATGTATTTATCCCTGATGAGCAGCCGTGGCGACTGTGGCAAGGAAAAACTCCCTTAGATGTTATGAGGAAGAAACCTTGAGAGGAACCAGACTCAAAAAGGGAACCCATCCTCATCTGGGTGACATCAAGAGTTTGATCATAAATCTTTCAACAATAAAGAACACTGGACAGTGAGAACTAACATGATTACTGGAGTATAAGATTATAAGTGATGTTCTTTCTGCAGTCTTATACAGTCTATATGGTTAGTAGCTCCGAGTTTTATGAGCTCAGCATTTGTGATCACCACAGATCCAGCATCAGCTTCTCCATGCCAGAGCCTTTAAACACTCCAGGAGGTCCAATGTCAAAACTCCACACATGTAGCGGGATCCAAATGGCACTGGTACGTCTCTAGATGGTTCGGGATGTTTGTGAGTTCGGCATCTACTTCTTCAAAGGTCCGTAATCATCACGAGGTGGGAGGTATACTTCTACAAATTCCTGTCTCACCCTATTTCTCCAAAATACTTTTATAGCTTCCTGTCTCACCCTCATCACTCATTTCGGCTTTTAACATATTCTGTCTAACCTCAGTTTTTTAATATTTTTTTATTTTTTTAAATAATTTTTTTAAGTTTCCTGTCTCACTCTCATCAATCAGGAAGACTGTTGCAGTTTCCCGTCTCACCTAATCATACAGGAAGACTGTTACTGTTTCCTGTCTCTCCTCATTGTTCCCAAAAAAAACTTTTATAGTTTCCTGTCTTACTCTTATCACTCAGGAAGACTGTTGCAGTTCCTGTCTCACCTAATCATACAGAAAGACTGTTTGTTTCCTGTCTCACCTGATCATAAAGGAAGACTGTTACTGTTTCCTGTCTCACCTCATTTCTCCCAGAAAAACTTTATAGTTTCCTGACTCACTCTCATTACTCAGGAAGACTGTTGCAGTTTCCTGTCTCTCCTAATCGTACAGGAAGACTGTTGCAGTTTCCCGTCTCTCCTAATCGTACAGGAAGACTGTTGCAGTTTCCCGTCTCTCCTAATCGTACAGGATGACTGTTGCAGTTTCCCGTCTCACTCTCATCAATCAGGAAGACTGTTGCAGTTTCCCGTCTCTCCTAATCGTACAGGAAGACTGTTGCAGTTTCCTGTCTCACCTAATTTCTCCCAAAAAACTTTTTTAGTTTCTTGTCTCACTTCATTACTCAGGAAGATTTTAACCGTGTCTCACTTTATATACTTAAATAGTCTTTTACAGTATTCAGTCTCACCTCCTCACTCAGGTAGACTTTTTCAGTTTCCTGTCTCACTCTCATTATTCAGGAATACTGTTACAGTATTCTGTCTTACCTCATCATTTAGGAAAACATACACATATCTTTGAGATTTGAAGGATATTTGTATAGCCTTTTACATGAAGAACCCTGGAAAAAAGAAGGCAACTCTTTTAGAAGTTTGTAGACCTTTTTTTTTCTGTTCAAATCAATTCAATATTATTTCTATAGTGTTTGTAGAAATATCGACATTGTCCCAAAACAGCTTTACAGAAGTAAATAGACTTTAGATTAACATAATTATAGTCCAAATCCATTTCAATAGTACTTGAGTTTAACTCTCTTCAGTAACTTCATTGATCTTTATGTTGTTCATGTGGAACCATTCTCAGCTGCTCCGATTGGTCTCCATGCGGAAAAAACCTCCAAAGGTTTGTAGTTACAGTGTAGTTAAATAGTAACTGCTGTTGCTCAGTTTAAGGAAGCTAAAGTATCTATACGTCTGTTGTATTCAGAAAATCAAATTTCACATCAAAATATCAATCCTACCTGTGATTTTATAAAAGATGTATTTAATTTGAATAGGAATCTTTTTTTTTTTTGCTTCATTCATCATACAAACAAGAATTCTGTCACTTGGATTACTGATTTTTATTGTACATGTATGCAATATAAATCTTTTCAAATATACAGTCAGACCCTGACCTAAGACCACTCGACTTGCGACATTTTAGAGATACGACGGTCACCTTCGACAAAAAAAAAAAAAAAAAAAAGAATAAATAACAATAATAATAATAATAATAATAATAATAATAATTATAATAATTATAATAATTATAATAACAAATAAAAAACAATTACAAAAAAGTTAAAAATATATAAATATATATATTTTATTATTTAATTATTATTTATTTACTTTATTTGTACTATGCTATAAAAAAAAAATAATTATATATATATATATATATATATAAAATGTTAATGTCTACGCATCATAGAGTAGTCACTCTTGTCGACTTACGACCGGTTCTTCGGTCCCTATCTACGTCGTAACTCGAGATCTACCTTTATTTATTTATTTATTTATTTATTTATTTATTTATTTATTTATTTATTTATTTATTTATTCATTTATTCATTTATTTATGTGTATATTTATTTATTTATTTACTTTATAATATATACTTTACATGTTTAGGATCTGTTAATTTTATTTATTCTTATATATACAGTATATATATATATATATATATATATATATATATATATATATATATATATATATATATATATATATATATATATTAATATGGATATGTGCAATTTATTACTGACAATTAATGTCTTTAAGATAATGACTGATGCTCCTGAAAGTCTTTGAACCGTTATTAAAATGGCCTCAGAAGTTAGTTTACTTACAGTATACAGTTAATTCATGTTTGGTCTAAATCCTATGATGTTGTGATAGTAAACAGTTCCTAGAAGCAGTGAAACTTTCAAAACTGATATTCTGCTCTACAGGAAGTTTTGTGTTTGTAGCTTAGGTAACATATGGTGCTTTCGTATTTCTTTGTGCTTGTACTGTACAAAACCCAGACTCAGTGAACTGTAACTTGTAAATGAGGAAGTTTCTATTGTTAGATTGTCTGTTCGCGACAGAAACGGATGCCGTTATGTCTTGTTTACATAAGCGTGTGATTCAGGCAACAATCTTCAGCTTGGGCTTCGACAAAAGATGTTAGAGTGCGTTCCAAATGGCTGTCATCGGGTCCTCACTATTCAAGGTGCAGCCTTTAGAGGAAGAAGGGTATATCCACAATCTGTTCTGAATAAACTGCAGCATACTGTATGCGTAATGTTTAATCTTCTTCTCTCTCTCTCGCTCTCGCTCTCCCACTATCCCGTCACCTTTCTGCTTCTCATCATCTTTCTGTATCTCCTTCTCTCACTCTTTTTATCTATCATCTTACCCTCTAGCTCTCTTATTCACTGTCTGTCCTTCTCAGTCTTTTGCTGTCTTACTTTCTCATATTCTCAATTTCTTCCACATCATCTCATTCTCTATCTCCCTTTCTGTCTTTTTATGTTTCACTCTCACTTTTTTGGCCCAATTCATGACATATAGCTTGTTACAGTTTCCTGTCTTGCATTTTTATTCAGACAATGTTAGTTACCTGTATCGCCTCATGATACAGACCAGCTTACAGTTTCCTGTTTCAGCTCATCACTCAGACCTTTACAGTTTCTTCATATGATGCAGACAGACAGACTATCTGGCTCGTCTTACCTCATTATGCACATAGAGTGTCACCGTCTCCTGTCTCATGCCATCATGTAGATTCTGCCTGGTTCATGTCTCACCTCATGATGCAGGGAGACTGTTACAGTTTCATTACTCATCTCATAACTCAGGTAGTTCCTGGTTCCTGTACAAACATATTTTTACAGGTTTCTGTCTGAGTAATTAGAACCTGAGTTATGAGGTGAGGAATGAAACTGTTATAATTGTCTGCCTCAGCTAATGATGCTAAGTAACACAATGTTACTATTTCCTGCCTCACCTCATGATGCCGAGTAACACAATGTTACTATTTTCTGTATCACCTCATGATGCCAAGTAACACAATGTTACCATTTCCTGTATCACCCCATGATGCTGAGTAACACAATGTTACATTTTCCTGCCTCGCCTAGTGATGCTGAGTAACACAATGTTACCATTTTCTGTATCACCCCATGATGCTGAGCAACACAATGTTACCATTTCCTGTATCACCCCATGATGCTGAGTAACACAATGTTACCATTTCCTGTATCACCCCATGATGCCGAGTAACACAATGTTACCATTTCCTGCATCACCCCATGATGCTGAGTAACACAATGTTACCACTTCCAGTATCACCCCATGATGCTGAGTAACACAATGTTACCATTTCCTGCCTCGCTTCATGATGCCGAGTAACACAATGTTACCATTTCCTGTATCACCCCATGATGCTGAGTAACACAATGTTACCATTTCCTGTATCACCCCATGATGCTGAGTAACACAATGTTACCATTTCCTGCCTCGCTTCATGATGCTGAGTAACACAATGTTACATTTTCCTGCCTCGCCTCGTGATGCTGAGTAACACAATGTTACCATTTTCTGTATCACCCCATGATACTGAGTAACACAATGTTACAATTTTCTGCTTCGCTTCATGATGCCGAGTAACACAATGTTACTATTTTCTGTATCACCTCATGAGTGATTAACCTACGCCGAGTAACGTAAGGTTTCTATTTCCTGTATCACTTTATGATGTCAAGTAACAGAATGTTCCCATTTCCTGTATCACCTCAGGGCACAAAAAAAATAATCTGTTTCCTGTCTCACCTTCACAGTGCAGACAGACAGCCGAGGCATGTATATTAGGATTCAGAGAGAAGTGCACGCTCAGCTCCGAGCTGCGTTCCTCTGAGAGTGAGGAGCGAGTGTTTAATCACACACTCCATGTCTGTATCCTTATTACCCGCCGCAGTCTGAAGTGTGCTGAAGGCCGCCGTGAAAACAAACACGCTATAATTGGGACCAGGGGAAGGAATGTGCGCAGTTGTCTTTGGAGTGTGTGTTTATTTCGTCTCTTCTCTGGCGAACAGAATCTGTTAATTACTGTAACGAAGTTTGCTTTACAGTTCTCCGCAATGCCGTACACATTGTTATTGCCAATGCCATCAGTACTAAACTCTAATCACAGTTTACTGCTGGTTCCTGCTCATTACACACTTTCGGCAGTGCTCCTCATGCACTTCAGCCTCGAATCACGACATCATTTGGACACTGTTGAGGAAAAAACTTTTACCTGAGTTAATATCAGAGTCTCAAACTCTTCTCTTTGGCTCCGCCCCAATTCGGATTTTGACCTTGGTCTAGTTTCTCTCACATTTCTCTTTATTTTGCCTCTAACTTTCTCATTTTTTTTTGTTTTTGCATGTTTCTCCAATTCTAATGATGCTAGTTGAAAAGTGTTTCTTTCTTTCCAGTATTGTTTATTTATTGTTTACTTTCTGGTTACCAGTTTTTTCTTTCCATTGTTCCTCAACAATCACTCGTTCCTTCCTTTTATTAGTGTGTGTAAAGCATCCCTGTTCCCTTTTCACAGTGTTACTTTACTGTGAGGGAACTTTCCAGGTTGTCCATCATTTCCTTGCTCCCTAACGCCTGTCCCTTGTTGCTTGTCCTTTACGTCGGTCCTGCTTCCTTGTTCCTATTTTTTTTTCCTCTCTCGTTTTTCAGCGATCCATCTTTCCTGGCCTCATAGTTTTCGTGCTCACCTTTTCCTTCCTCATTATTACCAGAGTCATTATCTCCTTTTCCCTTGTTCCTCTTTTTCAGTTTCAACTGTTCCTCGTGGTGCAGCTGTTCACACAATTTATCCAGTGTCCTTATTGTTCTTCTTCCCTGTTGTACTTTTCACTGTTATGCCATTTCTTATTCCGATAGT